>NC_141603.1:17883561-18148561 GCF_047967505.1 Dipteris shenzhenensis | reverse complement strand
TAGATCCAAGAATCAAGTCTATTTTATGATCTACTTCTCTCTCAAGGAATAAACCATCAAGAAAATCGGATGAAAAAACATCTTTAAATTCAAACATTAAATCATTGAAAGAAGATTTATACTTTTTAACATTATCAAAAACAACATTACTTCTTTCTGATACAAAAGACATAAAATCACCAATAAAAGTAAGTTCATAGAGATATACCTTGCATTCTTCTTGGTGTAGTAGTCGTTCCAATTCCATCGAACAGTAGCTTTTGCTCCACCACTTTTGGTGTCTGCTTATCCCTTTGTGTGTGCTCTCCTCTCCCACAACTGGTATCAGAGCGTGGAGGAAGCCCAGAGCCTGAAGGAGAGCTTACTAGATTCCCGTGAGAGCTGAAGGTGAAGCTAAAGGAAGGCAAGGCTGCTATTGCCATTGTAATCTACACAAAGGAGCAGGAAGAACTGAACGATTTCCTTACTCAAGAACTTGTTGGAGTGTCCATCAACGGGGTCTTTGGCGGCACTACTTTGGAGCTTTGAGGTGATGCAATTGGCTCATTGGTCGTTGTTGTAGAGTTGCACGCTGTTATATGTTGATGGCATAGCGAGGCTATGTCGTGAGGCAATTGGGCCGACTGCTATGACATTGTAGGAGACCAGTTGTTGGCTTGGTTGGAGAAGGTCCATTGAAGGAGGTGTGCTCGGTTGTCTGTTGGCCAGTCCATCATTGGGGCACCATTTATTGAAGGCATTAGAGGTCGCTTAGTGGAGATTGCATTGCTGTGTGACAGCCTTCATGTTGGAGAAGGCAGGCGGAGGCATGAAGATCGTTGAAGATAAAGCCATTTGAAGAAGCCTTCATGGGTGGAGTCACGTGCATAATCAACCCTTCTACGACAACCCATGGGCCATTTCTAGTAGCTTGCTTCATTTGGAGAACCTTGTGTGCAGTTGGGTACATCACTGTTTGTTTGAGGCACTTGGAGCCACTGAGTCTAAGCTGCTATTTGGAGGCTTAACATTGAAGATTGTCTTGAGACGCCTTGTGTTGCTAAAGAGGCTTGTTCTTGAAGCCTTTGAAGTAGTGAAGCCATGAGTTGCTGAGTCAAGGAACCAGGCTATTAGTTGAGGATGGCCTTTCTGAGCTTGTTCTAGAAGCACTAAAAGGAGCCTAACACCTCTCCCTCTCACCTCTCAGAATACTAAAGAATTTACAGTAATCGTTGGGGCTATTGTACTTGTTACATTCGGCGAAGAGGAAAAGAATCTCGGGCATTGTTTAGAGCAATTTTTTGCTGATTTTCGGAGTGTAAGAGTGTTGCATTTTGAGCCCCCATTTGATGCATTTTTTGGATGCTCTATGCATTGATCATGCAGTGTAGTGGATTGCAAGGCTAATTCTTTTGTTTTTAGATGCTTTTGGCATTGGTTATACTATGGAATTGAGTGGTTTTGGCCAGGAGAGCTTCCATACATCGCTAATGAAAATGTAGATGAAGGGCCCGTAAGGTAGGGATTGCAACAGGTTTTTTCTTGTGATACAGAATCTATTCGACTATTGTATCAAGCCATCATGGATAGTCTGTCTATTTCAAAAACTGCTGCAACAAGAAGAGTGATTGCACTTTTGGGTCTTGCATCTTTGTCCGGTAGAACCAAATGTTGGCTAAGTAAAAGGAATTGCTGTAAATTGAGTGACCCAAAGGTTGAAACTGGTTCTGCTTCATAGACTATCATCTATTATATTCAAGAGTGCTTAAACTGTGTCAGGTTTTTTATGTAAAGCAAATTGTGGGTGTTGGTTTTCCAATGTATGCACTGCGTACATACCTGATTTGTTCAATAAAGGTTGGAGTTTCTGGGCTGTTTCTATGAGAGCTCCTTCCATTGCAATTTAGCCTATATTGTGGCTATGGTGGCATAGTTTGTGGTCAATGTTTGTTTCAATTGGAGGAACTTAGTTTCCTGTCGTGGAAGCAAATATATCTTTGACAAGGAAGCTACAGGAACATGTCATTTCTAGTGGCCGAGCTTGTGAGCACTCAGAGTGAACTATGGATGCGCTTGGATGCCGAGGAGGATTACCAAAAGCGAGCGAAAATAACCGAGCAAAGTAATTGAACCGAGCGATGAAAAACGAGCACACCATCCATTATATGAGACATTATCAATTCATAAATTTAATTGAAGCTCAATCAATATAACCAAAGTCTAACTTTCCTCCTCCTTATCTCAAACATATAAAATCTTTATTGAAAGTTGTTGGCACCTCTCTTGCCTCCTGGCCTCCTATTGCCTATTGTAGCTACCTTTCTTTATTACCTCTTGCCTCTAGGAGTGGAATCTCTATTTCTTTACACCTATTCCTCATTTAGAACAAATGATAGTGGCACCAAAAGACCTCAATTCTTTATGTTTTTCTCATAACCTCTTCTCTTTTTACCCCACTTCGCATGACTCTGAAAATACATTTTTCCTTTGCCTTTTACATCATAAAATAAAATTAAAAACTAGAGGGAATTATTTTGTATTATTTTAAGGATATCCAAATTTTTTTAAAATTACTTAGAATCCATAGTCATGTACACCTTATCCTCTACACCACTTCAAGGTCAAATTTCAACATGGAACTTTATGGGTGGTAGAGATAGCATATTAATATGTTGTGCAAAGATAGTCCTAGAAGGCTCGGAATCTCTGCTTACAGAGGCCATAGCTCTTGCTATAGACCTCCGATCGAGATGATTTAAAAACCAAAATTGTAGTAATCAAGCTCATCTACACCACTAGAAGTTCATATTTCCACATTAAGCTTGAGGGTTGGTAGAGATCACATATTAATACGTGGTGCAGAATGGTCCTAGAAGGCCCAAAATCTCGCTTGTAGAGGCCATAACTTTTTCTACAGACCTCTGATCGAGATGATGTAAGAACCAAAATTGTAGTACTCAAGCTCATCTACTATTCCAAGGTCATATCCATATCTCATCATAAATATTGAGGGGTGGTAGAGACCAAGTATAAATATGCACTGCAAAATGGTCCCAAAATACATGGAATCTCCACTTGCAAATGCCATAACTTTTGCTATAGACCTTTGAGCAAGATGATGTTTTAAAAAAATTATAGTACTCAAGCTCTTCTACACCTTCAAAGGTAAAATTTTAATAATTAGCATGTATTTTTGGTTGTGCATAAGGGTACAACAATTATGCAGATAAAGTGGGAATGGTATGCGATTTTTTTTTCTTATTAAATTTTATGCTCTTTGATGGAAATTAAGAGAATGCTTGACAAATGGGATGCATGCTTCTCTTTTGATAATAATACTTTGATTGAGGGTAGTGTTGGGAGCCCCTTGTGTAGATTGCTAGTGCCAAGAGAGCTCGATTGGATCTTGTTGATTAGGATGGTAATGAGTTTACTATTGAGCCTTTCAAACACCATATGATTCATGTATATATGCACTCATGTGATATTTCCCAAATTAAAGCAATATATATTATAATATGAAGTACAAATTCTACTATTATTTATGTACAAGTCACTTGCCATGCTTTAGGATGAATAGTATTCAGTAGATTCTTATGTGAAATTTAATTATGATACACAATGTTGTGTAAGAAGATAGCTATAGATCATGGTGTTCTTAATAATATGATCTAATATGATTCGAGGACACTCCTTGCATTTTTAAATGTGGTTGATAGTTTGTAGTGATTTTTGGTTTGCATATATCTTTGATAGGATATGCATAAAACATTGCACTCAATATATATAGTCTAGCAAGAGATTTCTTGCATTGCAAAATGAATAGACTTCTTGTTATTTGTTTCATCTACTTTGGCATAATAGACATAAATTCATTTGATAAAAATATATTCTTATTAAAGAACATTCAATGTCCATACATTGATCATGCCTTTGACTTTTTTGGTTGTCTAGATCTATTTACAATGTAGATTGTGTTTGTAGTGATCTACTAGCCTAAGCAGTAGCAATGGAAAGGGTAGTGGTGAGAAGCGTGATCAAATGACCAAATAGAACAAAAATAATCCTTGATTTGTTGATGATGAATACTTAGAGACTTTGAATTGAAAATTAGCTTGTCATATTGGTCAATGTAATATTTTAACTTGGTCTTTGATTACTTTAAATCACATCGATATTAAGCAAGACTATGGGTAGTACTACGACATCTTACACATGATATTCTACTACGTGCTTCTCACCTTGTGACATTTATTGATGTTGCTACAAAGTACATATGGGTATATCCGATTCGGCAGAAGCATGATGTATATGATACATTTCAGCGCTTCTTGGGTAATGCTGAAAATCAGTTAGGAAAGAAGCTATTGAGCTTGATGACTGATGGTGATGCAGAGTTTACTTCTTCTAGATTTCAACATCTATGTGATACACTTGGTATCAGGAGGGTGTTGACCACTCCTCATCTTTATGCTCATGATGCCTTAGCAGAAGGCATAAATTGGATTCTATTGGACAGGATTGGTAGCATGCTACGGTAATGCTATTGGGTTGAGGCATGTAAGATAGCTGCATACTTGCTTAATAGGTCACCCAAGAGATCTCTGAATGGTAGAGTGCCATTTGACTTCTTGACAGGCAGGGCACCATGTTATGAGCATTTATGTGTGTTTGGTTGCGAGGCTTATGCTCATGGTTCCCAATCGAGGAGGTGTATCTTCCTTGGATACAGTGAGTCCAGTAGGGACTACAGGTTATGGGATTCTTCAAGTAGAGAGTTGATACGCAGCCATAATGTCTATTTCAGAGAGGATGAGGAGAGGATGCTATGTCTAGACAGCCCAGGACTGTGGATAGCAGGAGAGTGGTGTTCCAAGAGGGTGTAAGTGCACTGATACCTCCAAATTCTTTGCAGGGGCAGCCCATATCCCTTGGAGTGGGAGGTTTTTCCCACGGTGAGCAGGTTATAAATTTGGGACAGCCACGATTACATCCTAATTTTGGTCAGAGATGGGCAGATGTCTCGAGTATTCCACAGGTTCATACTCCTATGGAGATTGTTGATGTATCTTCTATGGACAGTTACAGTTTACTCCCAGGATGCGGAGTGCCTCTTGCAGATGAGGATGAGGCTATGTATGGTGAGGAGGATACCTTGGCTTATGATGCACGATTTGATCCATTAGCTGGTTATGCCAAGACAGATGTGGTTTCTGTAGTTATTGACCGGGGGTCATATTGCACATGGGCAGATCATTGATATGTTTGCTTTGTAAGTGCCTCCATGGCCAGAAGCAATCCCCTCGAGCTTGGCTTCATAGGTTTGATACTGTTATGAGAGCTCAGGATGTGATGCACAGTGAGACAGGTTATGGTCTCAGTATTCAGGAGGTTGCTATCCTTCTGAGGTTACTTGCCATATGGTTCCTTATGGACAGGGATGCTTTGCAGTGGGAGCTGCATGGTCTTGATGATGTTTGTCAAATACTTGGTTGTTTCAGTATGGAGAGGGGGAAGTTATTGAGTACTCCATTGCCTGTATTGGCTCCATACTTGAAACACAGCAGGTTTGACAATCATAGATCAATTGAGCAGCAAGTTATGGTTGATATGGCAGCCATAGTACTTCATGCATCCATGATTGTGTTGAGACTTGGTTCTCACATGTTTGCCATTGGGGGTACACTTCCGGTTCTTGCTTCCATTTCTTGCTTCCATTGTAGTGGGAGTTGGTAGCATGATTATGGCAGATTTTGGCAGAAGGGGGAAGCGGTTGTGGACATCAGGTCCTTATGCTTCCAGGAGCAGCATGCAGGTAATGCAGGTTGGGTAGACCACCAGCGGAGGTCTATTCTAGGGCATGTGCTTATGGTCACAGGTGGTACAGAGACATTTTCTTTGCACAGTGATAGTTCAAGTGCTATGGGTTTAGCACAGGAGCACGTGGTGGTGAGAGAGTCACTGTCCCAGTGAGATGTCCCAGTGAGATCTGGCATGAGATCTTGGTTGATAGACATCTACAGCTTGTCATTTTCTATCATGCAAACATGATGTCTACTAGCAGCTTACACTCTATGCACTTTGCACATTGTAAAGTGTCGATGGGCATAGGATGACAGTTTGGTCATCTTGTTTTTCAGCCTATGGCTGATTGTATTATATGTGTACTATACTCCCTTAAAGGCACACTGCCTTTAAGTGGGAGGTTGTGTTGAGATATCAAGCTCCACTCGCGATATGCCAGGGTGACTGTTGTGCATTTATGTCACCGACTTGTTAGCTGGAGATGCGGTTGGTACATCGCCCACGAATAATAGCTAGATGACAGCTATCCTTATCTACACTAGTTCGTGGCTCAGTTAGTATGCCACCTTAGTTAGTTGAGTTTGGTTTGAGACCCACATATAGGGTTCTTCTATTTCTTTGTACTTGAGTTCTTTTGGCTTTCACAACTAAGAAGAGGAAAACTGTTTTCAGCCTCCACCTTTGTGTGCATTCCCCCATTGTGCATGTGAGAAAGCCGCAAGTGAGACTCCTTCCCTCTCTCCCACAATCTTCACATGGTATCAGAGCCTTGTTCGTGGTAAGGAGCTCAAGAAAGCAAACCAAGTTCGCAGTGTCCTGGTAAGAGGACCAGTGTTGCTTTCCTTTTTTGAGTTTGGGAGCAAATCTCTGCAGGTAGCACATTCGGAAGTGCAAGAGTGCACTGTCTCAGATTGAGATGCCCTTCGTGGTGTGGCGAGAGGGCATTATATGCTACGGGCAAGGATAAAGCCCTTGGTGACTTTATTTTTCTGATTCGAGGTCATTTTGGGGCCCGTTTTGGAGGCGGAAGTTCTCCGCAGGCACTCAGAAAAAGGCCCTGTTTTTGCTGTGCGACCACTGTTCTGCAAGTCGGTGAAAAGTTGCCGTAGAAATTGCATCGTATGCCTGTGTGCAGAGACATTGGGAGTTGCAGATTCATGCTTGTTGCCTGTTGATGCAAAATCGTCACTAGGAAGTGACTGTGTCGTGAAATACCACTTTCGTCAGTTTTGCAGATCTGCCCGTGTGAGGCAAAAGCTATGTTTTTTGCAGCGATAGAATATTTTGCAGTGCTCTGTTTGTTGATGATTTGATCATCACAGGTGATAGTGATGAAGATATCCTTCATGTGAAAATGCTATTGAGGCAGAAGTTTGAGATGAAGGATTTGGGAGAGCTGCGTTATTTCTTGGGCATTGAGGTGATTAGATCACCAAGTGGGATATAGCTCTTGCAAAGGCAGTATGGATTGGACATGCTGTCCAAATATGGGATGACAGGCTGTAAGCCTATTTCAGTTCCTTTGGAGCAGAATGTGAAGCTGAGCGCAGATGCAGGTGAGCTTCTGGAAGACCCTACTATGTATAGACGCATAGTAGGAAGTTTGATTTACATCACTATTACCAGGCCAGATTTGAGCTATGCTGTTGGGTTGGTAAGTTAGTTTATGCAGGCTCCAAGGAAACCGCATTTGGATGCGGCTAGACGCATACTCAGGTATGTGAAGTCCACATTGCAGTATGGACTATTTTATGAGGCTGGGGTTCAGATACAGTTGCATGGATACACTGATGCTGATTGGGCTGGTAGTATTTCTGATAGACGATCTACCAGTGGATTTGTGTTCTCTTTTGGAAGTGCTGCAGTCACTTGGAGCAGCAAGAAACAGCCTACAGTTGCCTTGTCGAGCACAGAGGCTGAGTACAGGGGTGCAACAATGGCTGCATGTGAGGTAGCTTGGTTGCGTAAGCTACTCTATGATATGCATCAGTCTACAGATGGGCCAGTTGTCATTTATTGTGACAACATGAGCAGTATACACTTGGCAAAGAACCCAGTCTTTCATGCTAGAACAAAGCACATTGAGGTGCATTATCACTATGTGCGGGAGAAAGTGTTACTAGGTCTTATTGATCTAGTTTATGTTAGCACAGAGGATCAGGTAGCTGACATCTTCACAAAAGCATTGGGCGCAGAGAAGCTGTGCAAGTTCAGAGACCTGCTTGGTGTGTAGGAATTAGGATTGAGCTCGAGGGGGAGTGTTGAGATATCGAGCTCCACTCACGATATGCCAGGGTGACTGTTGTGCATTTATGTCACCGACTTGTTAAGCTGGAGATGCGGTTGGTACACCGCCCACGAATAATAGCTGGATGATAGCTATCCTTATCTACACTAGTTCGTGGCTCAGTTAGTATGCCACCTTAGTTAGTTGAGTTTGGTTTGAGACCCACATATAGGGTTCTTCTATTTCTTTGTACTTGAGTTCTTTTGGCTTTCACAACTAAGAAGAGGAAAACTATTTTCAGCCTCCACCTTTGTGTGTATTCCCCCATTGTGCATGTGAGAAAGCCACAAGTGAGACTCCTTCCCTCTCTCCCACAATCTTCATAGGTTGTTGGGGTAAAGGGCAGTGTGCCCACCCACTTGTATAGTGCCCATGTATACTCATATACATATGATAGAGGAATAAGCTGGAGTAGCTTTTGCTCCACCACTTTTGGTGTCTCCTTATCCCTTTGTGTGTGCTCTCCTCTCCCACACCTACTTCAAACAAAATTCAAACGACGCTTTCAAACAGAGAGGCTACAAGTTGATCCCGCTCTCCAACTCAACAAGCTTAAACAAGGCCATCGAGAAGATGTACACACGTACCTAGGTAAGATGAAAAGCTTAATCGCCAAATGTGACCCACAACCAGATGCAAAGTACCTCATGGCATGGTTCATCGTAGGACTCAGAAAGAAAATCCGAAAGGATATGAAAAAGATAAGCAACTATGAAATGTTCAGTGCTGCTCATGCAACAGCCGTTAACATCGAGGATGGCATGATCGACTCTGACACTAGCAGTGATGATGGAAGATCTAGTACACGCGATAAGCACTAAAAAAAGGCAAATCAAAGGCCACTACTAAAACATCCAATGAAGATTGCCCAGAGGCCATGACCATGAAGCTAAAAGAAGACATGATGCAGGCCATGGAACAAAAACTTCACTTGTCTCAGCCGCCAACTCAGACATATCCACGCGAGAAAATGTATGGTGTCCACACTTCATGGCCAATCATACAGCAAATGAGTGCCCAGTCCTAAGAGCCACGATCACTGCACAAGCAAATCCACTGCCAAGGTTGTGGTGCCATATCTGCATCATCGGTGGCCATGATGAGAATAGTTGCATCTTCAACATGCACAACAACTCGCCTCAACCTCAACAATACCAAGCGGCACCCATGCCAGTATACAGGCAACTGGCACTTGCACAAGCGCCCCCAGCTCCAAGGCTAAATCTTGTTCCCGTTTTGACATAAGTCCCACAACTACTCAAGAATCCGAATCCATCACCATATCCAAGAGCACCAAATCCAACTCCTTTGGTAGTTCCAATACATTAATTACAAGCCGAGGAAGTAGGCTCACACCATATAGCATTGAACATAGTACACTACACTAAGACAAAATCAATTAAATAAGCAATCTAAATTGTAATTTGGCTTTGTACTTTCCCAATGTGTAGCTGTAGTAGATCCTCATGAATAACCTATTTGACCTCGTGTGATAAGAGGGGAGAAAACCATCGGCCTTATACTTTACCTTCCATGCCCAATTGGTGCCAGTAACCTTTCTGTTAGGTGGTCGATCTACCAGCTCCCAAGTTTCATTCTTCATGATGCTGTCATATTCTACTTGCATAGCATTTTTCCAATCTCGGTCTGCAAATGCTTCCCCAAAACTCGCAGGCTCCTTTACTTCTGCAATAATCTCAACCATCAAAGCCATATTGACTATGTGAGCAGAAGCCCTCCTTTGCTCCTCGATTCTTTGAGACCACCTTGATCCATCTGCATGCTGCTCAACAGACATAGGCATCTAATTATCATGGTGGTAGAGCTGCCTTACCCATCGCGGCAATGGCTTTTCTGATGGTGTAACAACAGGTTGGTGACTTATACCTTCATCATCTAATATTTCCTCCTCCTTCATAGCCTCTTCATAGCTCTTGGGGTAGGTCCATAGTGAATTACCTCTTCACTTGATGATAAAGTGGAAGAGCTCTTCTCTTCCTCCACTGCATGTGGCTGCTCCTTGAACACCACATCGTGGCTTGCTATGATCTTCTTTGCCTCTTGGACATACAACTTATAGGCTTTCTTCTCATCACAATAGCCTAAGAAGATACATTTGGTGCTTTTTGGTTGTAGCTTGTTTTTTTCTTTGTCTGGTACATGCACATAGCATTCACATCCAAACGTTCTGAAGTGGGAGACAGATGGCTTCTTGCTTCTGTAAGCCTCATGTGGCGTTTTACCTTTGAGTGCCTTTGTATAGCTACGATTAAGGATGTAAACCGTAGTATTAACAGCCTCAACCCAAAAGTGGTTTGGCAGTTCAACACCTTTCAACATACACCTCCCCATCTCCACCATGGTCTGCATTCGGCATTCAACAACTGAATTTTGCTGAGGCATATGTGGTGTCATCGTTTATTGCTTGATCCCTTTGCTCTTGCAAAAATCTCCAAACTCTGTAGAGACAAACTCACCACCACCATCCAATCTGATTTTCTTCACTTTTCTCCCTGTTTCATTTTCAACAAGCTATAGCCATTCTTTAAATTTACCAAAAGCTTGAGCCTTTTCGCAAAGAAAGTACACCCACATCTTCCTACTATAGTCGTCGACAATGAATAAAAAATAGGAAGATCCCCCCAAGGCCTGTGTAGGCATCTTACCGCACAAGTCAACATGCACTAACTCTAGAGGAGCGTTTGCTCTATTCTAGCTTTCTTGTGGGAATGCATTTCTTTGTTGCTTGCCCATCATGCAAGCTTCACATAGTTCTTTGATTTCTGTGACTGCAAGTAAGTGAGCAACCATACCTTGCTTGTGCATCTCCTTCAGCACTACAAATCCGATGTGGCCGAATCTTTCATGCCAAAGTCTGCTTGTGGCCACTCCAACAGTGGCTGTATGAGTACTTAGCTCATACAGGTTGTTCCTCCTTACTCTTGTGCCAACTAGATTGCCTGCACTATCCAAAATTTTTGCTCCTATCTTGTTGAACCTCACCTCATGGTCAAGGTCAGTTATGGAAGAAACTGATAGCAAATTAAATCTCTTGATTTGTGGAACATACAACACATTAGATAGTTTCTTAACATCTCCATTCATAGAAACAAATGAAATCGTACCTGTACCCTCAATAGGGCATTTTGTGTTATTACCACACATCATGGTGATGGGGTCCTATAGAGGCTGCATGGAAGAATATTGACCCTTCTTGCAGGTCATGTCACGGGAGGCACAACTATCCAACACCCATGAATCAATGGTTGGAGCTTCTTGAACTTAGTAACACTCTTCCTCAATGGCCAGAAATAGATCCAATTCTACTTCTGTTTGTTAGCTATGTCTTTCCCCTTATCTGTTTTCTTTAGATACCATTCTTTTCATCTGCTTTCTTGACCTAGCAATCTGCAATCATATGGCCCTTCTTTTTGTAGTAGATGCATTCTCCCTGAAACTTCTTCTTGCTGCCCTTCTTTTTTTTGTCACCACTAGTAGAGGACTCACCTTTGGTGGAGGAACCAACTTTGCCTTTCACAGTGGTAGAGAAAGGAGCATCCCCATTGCCACCTCCATCTCGAGCTTTAAGCCTCAATTATTCCTCCATAAGTAAAGCACATAAATCCTCAAATGACAATGGTTGGGGTCTCACCTAAGTGTTAAGCACTGTTACCAGTCCATCAAACCTTGGTGTACATATCCAGAGACACCACTGAGCTAGCTCTTTGCTAGTATTTTGTATCCTAGAACCAGCCATCTGGTCACGTGAGGTGATTCTCTAGGTTGTGGATCCTTGTCAGATTCCGCGTCTCATACTGACTCTTCAATATGTTCGAGTCCACAATTGCCTTAGATGTATGCATCTAGCTTGCCTTCAGTGAAGGCTGGTGGGTGGATCCTCAAGGCCTGTTCCTCGCCTCTCTTATATTCTTCGATCCTTAGAGCCGCTTGGGCTCTGATACCATGTTAAATTACACGATGCAAGGGAATAGAACCTGAACAAAGAATAGACTCGAGTAGATAGCAAACTAGAGAGGAACAAACTTTTCCTTCAATACTAATGTAGTACAGATGATGGCTCTATGCACCTGTGCACTCCCACAGTGGAGCTTAGATGGTGATCTAGACAGATACTAGGTGAAGAGCTACTAGCTGGAAGATCTTATCTGATATGAAGTAATTTGATAGAATGGACTGGGGAGGTCGCCTCTTTATAGCTATGAGGGCAGTAGTTGGATCAACATAGTTGGTGGAGTCGACCAATCGACCTAGTCAGTGGAGCCAACTAGTCAACGTAGTCAGTGGAACCGACTAGTCGTCCATGGAATATTCAGGGAATATTCCCTATACCATTTCCTCGGGGGCTCCCGCCCTCAAACCTCCACCAGGGGGGCTGCTGGCCCCCAGGCCCCAACAAGAATAAGGGGCTCCCACACAATCATCTTTCTACCAGCAATAGTCTCATTGATAGACCTCATCTGACATGCAAGTCAGGATTTATCTATGTGTCCCAGGCTCACACATGTTTTCTCCTCATATGGGGGCCTTACAACTTGAGCACCTTGGACCACTGGTGGTTACTAGGAGGGTGGGGCATTGAGCATATCTAACAGGTGACATGTTGCCTTGACATATCTCTTGAGGTCGGTAATTTATTCTCCCTTGGAAGCATTTTACACAATACCCTACATGTGAAGACCATAAATGAGAAAAAACATTTGAGTAATTGACCCACTAGCATAATTCACCATGTTTGCAAAATAGACTTTAAAGCTTACTTGAGTAATGCATTCAAACTTGCATTGCTCCATCCATAGATGGTTTGTAAGTTTAGTAACTCAAGGGAGGCTTGTAGAACAGAGAATGTGCACCCCTCAAACAGTGGAGTCGATGCTGTAGTAAAAAGATCGTCCTGCACCATGCTATCATCCCTACCTGAGGACTTATGGATATATAAATCCTGCACCATATCATCAAGCACCTCCTCCTCCACGGCCTCATGAGGTAATGGCGGAGGGCTACTATTACCATCACTCTATGCATCCGTAATGGTCCCTCCTGAAGATCCTGCCTCATATCGCCGATGCTTCGCCTCCTCACGACAAGCATAGGCAACATATGCAGGTGTGGCATTGCATCCTATATCAAATTAAAAAAGAATCATATATCAAACACATGAACACCCATAGGTATCTCAATCAACCTTAACTCTTTAACACTTACCATGTTTACAGTCGCATCCCATTCTCCATACTTTGAGACGTGATTGAGTGTAATTCTACGTGCACGATACATGTTTCCTCAACATTGATCACACATACATTTGATTTTTCCCTCCAACCACATTTTGTGATGGTGGATATGAAGGGATTCATCCTCACTGAGCTATCTGTTGAAGATGAAGACATCCTATAGATAAACAACCCAAAAAATGTATTCTTACATGAGTTGTAAATGTCAAAACTCGGTGTAGTGTCTAAAATCGCATCTAACACCACATCTATACTTTGGAATGCATTTATAGGCATGTCTAAAAGACATTCTTGATGTGCTGATAGATGCATGTTTAGATGCGTAGACTGCGAGCTGATTTTTGAACCTACTTTTAGTGTGCTTGCTTTCCTTCACATACTTTTAGCATTTCATGGCTTGCTTTCCTATTAACAGACATAGCTCCATGTATCCACACTTATCTCCAAGCACCCACACTCATCTCTTGGCTTACACAGTCATCCCCAAGTATACAAGAGAAGAGGGTGAACAAGGAATAGAAGAAAGAGAAGTAGCTTTGAAGAAGGACAAGAAGCTTCCATACCTCTATCCAAGGTAAGTCTCTTAGCAGTTGGTCTTCTTTGGAAGTTGCTCTCTTTGGATTCATCCTTTGTCGTATGTAGGGAAGGGATGTTTTTGGTACTAATGTTGTTCTTTTTGGGGTCGAGCGCATGTCCTTTTTAGTTTCTTTCAAAAAGGCGTATGTCGGAGCATGTCTATAGATGCATCAAACAACACATCTAATTTTTGAAATAGATAGCTGCACTTGTAAACGTGCTATTAGGCACGCTGTTAGACGCATCTATAGATGCACTACAATAGTTTTCTTGTGTGTTCTTCCCTTTTCCCTTCCCCTTCCCCTTCCTTTTCCTTCTCTTTCCCTTCCCCTTTCCCTTCCCCTTCTAAGAAAGACATTGCATGAATGATGGAAATAAGTGATTGGATGAATGATGGAAAGGGATTGCATGAATGAAGAAAGGGATTACATAAATGACAGAAAGGGATTGCATGAATGAAGAAAGGGATTGCATTCATGAGGATAGAAGGGATTGCATGAATGATGGAAATAAGTGATTGCATGAGGGCGGGTCCAAGAAAGAGGAAAATTGGATTGAAGCATGAGGGTGGGATAAAGAAAGAGGGCATGCATGATAGAGCATTCTTCTTTCCTCTTTTTTTCTCTCTTTTCTCCTCACTTTCCTTCTCTTTTTACCTCTCTTTTTCTCTCTTATCTCCTCTCTTTTTTCTCCTCTCTTGTTCCCTCTTTTGCTCTCTTTTCTCATCTCTTTCCTTCTCTCTTCTTCTCTCTTTTATCCTCACTTTTTCTCTCTTTTTCCTTCTCTCTTTTATCCTCTCTTTGCTTCTCTCTTTTTGTCTCTTTTCATCTCTTTTCTCCTCTCTTTTTCTCTCTTATCTCCTCTCTTTTTCTCTCTTTTTCTTCCTCTCTTTTCTCCTCTCTTTCCTTCTCTCTTTTATCCTCCCTTTTTCTCTCTTTTTCCTTCTCTCTTTTATCCTCTCTTTTTGTCTCTTTTCTCCTCCCTTTTTCTCTCTTATCTCCTCTCTTTTTCTCCTCTCTTTTCTCCTCTATTTCCTTCTCTTTTTCTCTCTTTTATCCTCAATTATTCTCTCTTTTCCTTCTCTCTTTTATCCTCTCTTTTCGTCTCTTTTCCTCTCTTTTATCCTCTCTTTTTCTCTTTGATCTCCTCTCTTTTTCTCTCTTTTTTCTCCTCTCTTTTCCTCTCTTTCCTCCTCTCTTTTCTCCTCTCTTTCCTTCTCTCTTTTTCTCTCTTTTATCCTCACTTTTTTTCTTTTTACTTTCTCTCTTTTTCTCTCTTATCTCCTCTCTTTTTCTCTCTTTTTTCTCCTCTCCTTCTTTTTCTCCTCTTTTTCTCTCTTTTTTCTCCTCTCTTTCCTTCTCTCTTTTTTCCCATATGAAGCTTCAATAGCCTGACATTGAGCAAGTAGATACAGACTCCTGTCACTTTAATTCAAAGAATGCAGGAGTCTGTAAATGCTTGCTCAATGTTAGGTTGTCACTCTATTTTTTCTTTTGCATGATGGAAAGAGGGCATGCATGATGGAAAGAGAACATGCTCAATGGTAATCTTCTTCTTTTTTCTTCAGTTCATCATGTGGCCAGGAAGCTCTTTAGCCTCACCTGATCTTTAGGATGCCATCTTTCTGGAGTTATATAACATTTTGGGGCACCCTCCCACTCTTGGGGAGTTATACACATACATGAAGGGTACTCTAAACACCCCCTAGGAGTCAGTAGTGTAGACTCCAAATCACCCCAACCCCACACCAACTGAGATTACCCTAGTGGAGTCGAGACAGCCCAACTGGCTATAGAGCCGAGTCCATTCTCCCCCATTGTGATCAGAAGGCCCTTCTGCCTCGCAGAGTCACAAGCATACTCCCATGCAGTTGAGAGTCGCTTCTCCAGCTACGAGTGGCAAGCATACTCCCATGCAATCGAGAGTCACTTCTCCAACCTACGAGTGGCCAGCATGCTAGCTCAACACGACAGGGCAATAAGCATAGTAGTAGGGAGAGTGATGGGGGATGCATGGCACAATGCTTTGGGAGGGGTAATCGTGGGGGTGGGGCTGATTTAGATGATGTAGATGTGTTAGAGGGTGATGGTATGATCTTCTATGACATCACTCAAACAGGAGGCATCTTGATGGATGCACGAGGGAAGGACATCATGGCCTTCATGCGCTCTGTAATTGTTGCTAACAACTACAGAGATTGCCTTATTCACTACAAAGACCAGCCAGAAAAGTTGGCTGATGAGACCCTAAGTATCCCAATCCCCCCAATGTTCAGTTCACAGATAAATGGGCCAAGTCAAAGATTGTTATGATACTTGCCAATAAAAGATCTTCACTTAAGAGGCAGGCACTAGCCTAGATTGTCAGGAGAGAGGGAGGTCAACCACCAAGGGGCCAACATCACACCGCTCACAAGCATGAGTGGACGAAAGCAATGAAGACAGCGAAGGCGGATCCCAGTCTGTAACACGTGGAGGCACAAAGGATCCAAATGGAGCAATATGGAAATGTGCATTTTGGAACAAGGGGTGTTGAATCATGGGAGGCCCAATTCGTAAGTATCGATCTCATATTATATTGTGTTTATGTGGTTTATTAGGAGGTTGTTTCTTTTTACTAACCCCTTCACAAATTGTGTCATCTTGCAGCTTGATATCGTGGGCAGGTACCCTACTTCTATCAAGATAGCCTACCACCACCACCATCACAAAGGAGATACATGGAGGCACTTCTATGATGATGGGTTGATTACTGAGGAGTAGTATATTTGGGCTATTGGAGCGCCCCCCCAAGTATTTAAAAGTAATTAAATAATGTCAATATTGTAAATAAAGATTTGATTTTTCATACATTGATACATGTTGTCCCTCGTTTACAGGGCCCTAAGGCTGATTAGGAGGAAGAAGATGAGGAAGAAGGGAGCGAAGAAGGGACCAAAGAAGGGAATGAGGATGCGGAGTGCCAGCTACTCTTTTTTGTACTTGAAGCCATTGGCTTGGCTTCATGCCTCTCTTGTATATACACTCCTCTTATTTTTTGTACTTGAAGCCACAGGACATGGCTTGGCTTCATGCTATATGTACATACAAGCACTTTTTGGGCTATGAATGAATATACACTCCTTTTATTTTTTTGGCTTTCAATTTCCTTGTGCAACATTCTATCAATGAATGCCTTGTGAACTAAATGTTTTGGAGTTGTAATGTTTTATTCGGAATTGTAATCGTTGGCTATAGACGTGCTTGGAATCGTGCTAATTAAAATGCAGTTGGCTGTAAGAATTGAATTGCACAATGTGGAAATGGGATTCTTGTAACCACATAGCATACACAACATACACAGCATTCTGTTCAACCACACAAAATTCTGCTTTTATTAAAAAAAAAGAATTTGTAGAGCGTTTATAAGCACATCTATATACGTGTCTTTCTTTTATTTTAAATTTCTATAGAGCATCTAAATGCGTGTCTATAGGCACGTCTGTTTGTTACATAGACATGCCTATAGATGCGGGTCTATAGACGCGCAAATAGATGCACCCGTAAGTTTTTTTTTAAGTTAAGCAAATGCATCTGTGTGTGCATCTGTGGGTGCTTTATGTTGTTGTGCTAGTTTGGATTAAATTTACAATCCGTTTTGGTTTTCAACAAATCAGAAAAAAGCTATGGAGTGTGCCCTCAAATGGGTATGCATCACTTTAGCACAACATTGGAGGCCCATTAACCCATGCCTAATGTTCTCATTTAGGTGTGTCCTTAGGTTGAGGAGAAGCTCATGTAGTGTACTTTTGAATGATTACTTGGTTGCATGCATATATAGAATAAAATTTTGATGTTTTTGAATAAATTGCTATATCCTATAGTCTTCAGGATGCATGCTTCACATGCAATATATCACTTGTAATGCTTTAATGGTCTTGTTCCAAATCTTCCATAAATTTTTGCTCTTATGTTCAAGTTTGGAATGTGTAACACAACTTGAAGACAAAGTTTATTGAATTTCATTGAGCAATGCATAAGTTATGGGTCATGCAAGATACCTATACAGAAAAGTCCTTGAACCTCACCAACAATGGCTACACCTAAGCAAAGAATGATCCTCAAAATAAAGTTATGGAGCGTGCCCTCAAATGCCCTTGTGCATCACTTTAGCACAACATTGGAGGCCCTTTAATCCATGCCTAATGTTCTCATTTAGGTGTGTCCTTGGGTTGAGGAGAAGCTCACGTAGTGTACTTTTGAATGATTACTTGGTTACATGTATGTACAGAACAAAACTTTGATGTTTTTGAATAAATTGCTATATCCTATAGTGTTCAGGATGCATGACTCACATGCAACATAGCACTTGTAATGCTTTAAAATCCTTATTCCATAACTTTTTGGTCTCGTGTTAAAGTTTGGAATATGTACTACAACTTCAAGACAAAGTTTTTTGAATTCTGTTGAGCAGTGCATAAGTTATGGGTCATGCAAGATACCTATATATAGAAAAGTCCCTAAACCTCACCAAAAATGGCTACACCCAAGCAAACAGTGACCCTAAAACAAAACGAAACCTACCTCAGCCAAAAAGAAGATACTAAAAAAGAAAAGCAATGTATAGTTTGATTCCTTATACATATGCTAATATTTCTACCTTTTAGGGTGAAATTCAAATATGTGTAAGACATTAAAACTTCTTATTTATGGATCAATAAAAATTCATGTGATTTTAAACCATAGTTATAGACTATCCAAGGCAATTTAAAAAAATTCCCATGTTTAAATTGTGTTTTTAGAAAGTTGGACATGGTGCTTTTGGTCCCTTGTGAAGGTAATTTGCAAATATTTAAGCATAACTATATAATTGTAAGTTGAGGAAACAAGGATGGTCCTTTCAACATCATAAAAATGCACTAAAACAACATATGATTGGAAAAATAATGTCTTAATGAACACATTATATTCTATAAAAGATCACTTTTATGCTTTCCAAAGAATAAACATTGTTATCCTTTTGAGAAAATGTTGGTTTCCGAAAAGAATAAACATAGTTATCCTACTTTTGAGAGATCTTTGGCTACCAAGAATGCATTTATAGGGATACTGAATCAAAAGTCACTTACAATCGTTTTCTTAGCAAAAGATGACAAAGATTCCTTTTATTACAATGTCAACATCTAAGTCTTTATTGAAAGAACACGAGCAAGGAAGGCAACTTTCTATGTCACAAAGGCTAATGATTTTTCATGCTTCTTAATTTGCATGATATTGTTTCGCTTACTTGTAGATCCATAGTTCTATTAGAGTAGGCAAAGCTAAGGCTCATATGAAGAATTTTTTGTATTCATGTATCAAGCCAAAAATAGAACAAAGAATATTAGTATTTAAGGATGTACACCTAAAAATTTCAACTTTATAATTGCATATATAGAGGTTCGATAATATCAAAGCTTATATGGTTGATTACAAAGCTTGAATGCTTAGAACTGAACTAAATTCTTATGGCCATTGCATAAAGCCTTTGAATCTCTTCAAAGGCATGAAAAAAATATTCAACTTCCCTTACCTAAAAAATTGAGGTTGAGGGCATTTGATCATTCCTAAATCCTTTCGTAATCAAAAAATCCCCATCATTCCAAGTTAATCATAGTGGTTTAATTCCAACTAGATGGAGAAATTCATGGTACATCTTAAAGACTTTGAGAATTTATATACTTACTTTGTGAATAATAAAAAGGTGCTCTATGAAAGGAAAAATACGAATTGCTTTTCAAGTAGCTTGAAAGAATCTTGAAGATCATGAGATAGAAAGTTGAGGTGAAAAGTCCATTGAACATTCTCTACGGGTCAATTCATTTTACATGTTTGAAACTCTTTTAACAACTCTATTTTTTGAAGAAAGGAAGAGCCAAAGATCGTTCAACAGTTTATGGAGCCTAATGAGACAATAAGTCTACACCTTGTAGGAGAATTTATGGAGACAATAAGCCCATACATGGAAACTCCGAGTTTGTGGCTTACAAATTTACTTCTACGCTTGGGGACATGAAAACCTTAAAAAATTATTGTCCTCTGGAAAGGCAAAGGAATGGATGCAAACTGGAGGGGGCACTAAGGAGAAAAACAGTAAAACATCGTGGCTATATGTGTTTGGAAAAAAACAAAACTAAATTGTTTTTTTTATAGTAGAAATAAGAGGGTGGAAGCAAGGGGAAGACCATTTTTACAATGCTTGAATCACCACAAGCCGGCCCATTACGGCTGGTTGTGTCCTGACGTTATGAAGAGTTGTTTACTTTAAAGAATTGCAACCAGCAACGGCCTCTCCACATTCTGTGCACGGACACAGGGATCTCGATCCTTAAAACCATGCTGAACAATATTCCTTCCCTCAGTTGGTTTCTGTGGTGGGGTTCTGGGGAAGGGATCCGAGTAGATGTTGCCTGGCACATGCATATGTCACAGTACCCGAGCAACAGTATATGACGAGGGACCGGCGGGTCGGGTCCGCCGAGATAGAATTTTAAATCTATAGACTATGATTGACTTGGCTGTTCAAACCGAGCAAACAGTCGGACACAAATAAAGAGATTGGAGGGAGAAAAGAAAGAGCGGAGCATATTACATAACTTATAAGGAGCTCGTCAGCAGTATACCGTATGAGATTTCTGTCAGAGCTAAAGAGGGGGCGCATGTATGATTTATGTAGGGTCTCAGATAGATTGGAGTTCCTGTGCTTCATGAAGAACGTCAAACACGTGAGAGTGATAAGGTTTACGAGAGTAGTTGCCATCGTTCAAACCACGGAGAGCGACACGGAAAGGGGAGAAGATTTGTACAGATGCACATAATGAGGGAAAGAACGAGAAGGGAGAGACGCGCGGTGGCCGCATTGTGGCGATTGAAGACGACTGCGAACTTTGCTTTAGATATGTGGTGTACACACTGGAGATGATATTCCTTCAAAGTTGCGCGACCAATCATGTGCTGTGCCAGGTGAGGGAGGGAGCATGAATTTATGTGATTGGTGTGTGTCAAGGGCAGGTGTGGGGGTCGCAGGGAGGGCGGCCGTGGGTGTATGAGATTGCATTTTTCACCCAAAAAAAAAGTGTATGAGATTGCATGTACTGAGGAAGGTGGGAAGATTTGTGTACAAGGGAGAGAGGTAGTGCGTGGGCGGTGCAGGGAGGACCCATGGGAAAGGGGTCGCTGTTCGCTACCAATAAGGGAGAGGCACGGGGAAGGGAATGTGGGCGAAAGAGAAGGGGGTTGAAAAGGGTAGTGTGATTGAAGTGCAGCTGGGTCGACACCATAGCTGTGAGTGGGAGCTTCGATGAAGAAGATGATGAAGACGAAGCCTGCCAAGAACTCTGATTCAGTGTCTCGCTGCATACGCGATTGGGAACGAAGATTCTTGGCAGAATCTTTGTGAATCGTGCCGGATCCCGCCTCATATCCAGATATAACTCTATATAGTATGTAATATGGGGTGACGGGTCCCGTGGAAAAAACACATATGGAAAACCCGAAGGTTAAAAGAACCTTCCCACTACGCTCCCAAGGTTGAAATATCAATGCTCAAGCTTGAAAGCTTTGCCTCATCTCAACCTCGCATTTAGTAGGCTTGACATAAGCTTTGCACCAATCCTGTGGAACATCAAGACTCAATAGCCAATCATGTGCTTGCGTAGCTACAATGGCCCTGCTACCAAGCCCTTAAACAAGCATGTTGCGCTGGCGTATGGGAAAAGGGTGGTTGCAACATTCCAACTAGCATGGAGCATCAAAATTTAGCTAAATTTTTTTTAACACCCGCCTCTTCACAGGCCCCTTTGGAGGGTAGCCTAGAATTTCATATATGTCATCCTTCTAGTTTAAATCTTTTCCATCATTTTTTAAGGGGCCTACAAGAATTTTTTTCAACTTCTTTTTAAAAGTTCATTTTTTAGGGCTAGGCGAAACCCCTGTTGAAAAGCATTATAGCCTTCAAATTTAGGGACTGGACCAAAGCTTATAGCCTAGTGGCTAAACCCTTTCCTATCTTTTAGCTCATGTCTCAATGGACACTGAACGCAGGTCTTGATTGACAATTTCATAGGGTTTCATCATGTCCACTTCCATTTATGCCAATCCCAAGATGACTTCCAAGCTCTGTATGCCTTCAACATTGAGCTCCCAATGCATATTGGATTTCGATGTCAACATTCTATGGACATCGTATTCAATTGGCACATAATGAAGATGCAAGGTGCCATCCCAGATGTTGGTGGTGGTCACAATGAATTACAAGTAAATTGCTTGGGTAATTGCAATTCTTAGGAGAGGAATACCACACTAATTTTATCATGAGTCTTTAACGGGGGTGTGAGTGCAAAGTCGCTATAAAAAAAACTTATAGAGCCCATCAAAGTATACCATTTTTTCATTTACACACAAGCAAAAATCATTAGTAGCTATACATCTCTCGTGTCCTATGGTTGGAAAGGGACTTAACTCTGCCATTAGAATGGCTCACCACCCTTGTTGCCTAGTGCTCCTTATTGGCAATTGCAAACAAAGGGAGTTGCTCACGAGGGTCACTTATAAATATAGCATGTGGGTTCAATAGAAGGAGATTTTTAGATCCCCTTTTTACACATTTTTCACATACGGAAGGGTATCATATAAAGGGGGTATTCATAAATTGAATAGAAAAAGAGTGTGTTTTATTCATGATGATAAATTCACATCCTTGAGTATATGGAAGGGTATCATATAAAGGGGGTATTCATAAATTGAATAGAAAAAGAGTGTGTTTTATTCATGATGATAAATTCACATCCTTGAGTTCATTCAAGGTTTTACAAATAGGCCTTCAATGCAAGCGATATATAGGGTTTATTCATACGGACCCCCTCAAGGGGAGTTGGGTGTGAGAAAAAATAACGAGGGGAGCATGTTGCCTATTTGATAGCCTACCTTGCAAATGAGTCCCCCCTCCAGGGCAAATTCTTTCAACCATTTTGGGGCCTTTTAGCCAGGAAAGAAAATAGCCATCCACCAATCAAAGGAGGGCCAACATAATGTTGAAATTTTTAGAAAAAGGAAAACGAAAGAAATGGGGTCAAGTTTGCATTCAATGAGGACACTTGAGATACTTTATTGTATCTAGTGTATGGTGTAGAATTTGGTATTTTTGACATCACAGATGCATCTGGAGTGGGCCAAAACTTCCGTAAAGGTCTTTGAAATATTGAAAATGGCCCCCGGAGGCCTAGAAAAGGCCAAAAAGGCCCAGAAAGCAACCTGTACAAATGAAAGCGATTTGACAGGTTGGACCGGATCAATGTGTCAAATCCCTTTCATTTGTATATTAGGTTGCTTTCTAGCCTTTTTGGCCTTTTTCGAGTCTCTGAAGGCCCATTTTCAACATTTCAAAGGTATAAGCTTAGTGGGCTCAAGTCCCATGATTGGCACAAGGTCTAACAGGTATTCTAAGGTGTACAATTAGTGTACCGATAATTGTGATGCATTAGCATAATTATGATTATGTTATATTGTTGACATGACTTCTTTGTTGCTTTGATAGTTCATCCTCCCAATTACAATAAAAGGATGCTTACAAGAAGATGTTAGAAATGCTATATTCAAGATCTATGGTATTGTGAGGTATGCTTACTATCAAATCGCATTGATTGCATTTTCTTCAATTTAAGTTGATTAATCTATGGACTGATTATGAAAATATCTTACATGGACATGTGAAATAGGTGGAAATCTCAAAAAGAGATCTCCATATCAAGCATCGAGAAGGCTAGGGTGGAATCCATTGAAGCCATATGCTTGCTTGAGAAGCACTTTCCCTCAAGCATTATGACAACTCAAGTCCACTTGCTTGTGCACATAGTTGACGAGGCGGCTATTACAGGTACCGTTCATAGTCGATGGATGTTTTTTCTTGAGCGGTTTATGATAACTTTGAAGGGATTTGTAAGACAAAGAGCAAGACCAGAAGCAAGCATGACAGAGGGATGGCTTGTGCAAGAGTCATTAGTATATATCACAGAGTTTCTTGCATCCACGGATCCCGATATGCCGCAAGCTTAGCATAACAAGGATGATGACCACATCATTGGCAAGGTTCCCCAAGGAAAAGGGATTGAAAGAAAGATGAGCGAAGAGCAAATGGAGAAATTCATTAAGTTTTGTATCCTCAATGGCCCTGAGATGCAGAAGTGGATTGAGAGATATGAAGTGGCCAAAGTAAAAAGAATAAATGCAAGGACGAGATTCAGAGTAATGTATAGGTGATCGCAACCATATCCATGGGATCTGGCTCTTCTCCCCACTCACATGTCACTTGATTGGCTACAACTAGCTCTACGTAAAGCCGAACGCGATGGAGAGACAATAAACGAGCTTGAGCAAGAGTTATCATCTGGATGTATGATGCATGTAAGTTTATTACCTCTTGATGTAATTAAGTAATTATTTGTGGCAATATACACTATAAAATAGATGCATCTTCATTGTTTTAATGATGCTCTTTTACAGTATAAAAAGTACAATGCATTATGGTCATATGTACGTCATTTTCGCGTGGAACATTCAAAGAGAGTCATGTATGATTGTGGAGTCATGGCTAACTTCACACAAGATAGCCGAGCAAGTGCTTCGGATATCAATCTTCTCTCGTCACAGTTGGATTATTGTGGAACCATATGCGAAATCTATGAAGTTGATTTTAAATGATCATTCTTGATGTAAAATGGTTTAAAACTATTTACAACAGTCCCTATGCGACAGTGAGAAAAGATAGTAGCAGTTTCTTTGCAATAGACTCCACCAAACATTGGACTGATAAAAGCGATACTTTTCCTCTCTAGAAAACATCGCTATAAAATAGTATCTCAGTGTCACTATATAGCGACACTTAAAAGTCGCTATATAGCGACCTTTGTAATAGTCGCTATATAGCGACGTTTTCCTTAAAGTCGCTATATAGCGACGCTTTACGGGATGCGCTCTTCATATCGATGATTAGCGCCCCGCGTGCGCTAAACATCGGTATGTAAATGTTGCAATAGGATTCCTGTGTAGTAGTGTTCTTGCAAGAATTGTTTTCTTTATAAAGGACTCCTTTTAGAAAAAAGGAACTTCATTATTTTCTAAAATTTGAATGGCAATTTATGTGAAATCTCCACTTCTGTGACGGTGCCTCACAACATGGCAGCCCCAAAATGCTTATCCTTGAAGTCATATTATCCAAGAGCCTAGATAAGTTCTCCCACATTTTCTTACATTGTTGGCACACATGACATTCGTGGCCATGAACAATTTTGGAGCCTTTGGCCAGTGATCGATCACTCTTGTATGTACTCTCCTTTCTTGGAGACTAGAGTAGGTTGTAGTGGGCATGTCTAATTTTTGCCCACTTGCCTTGAGCACCACCATCTCCTACTACTTCTCCACTAATGTTATTATTCGTTTTGTTTGGATCCCCCCCCCACTTCATGTGCAATAGGTGCCAAGTTTGAATATGAGTGGAAGGCATGTATTCTAGCAATTGTGATAGAGAGGGCATAATAGACATGTCAAGGACATAGATTTCCTCATTCACAAGTGTTATCCAAAGAATGGAGGGCACACTTTACAAACTCGTTCAAGTTGACATGTGATAGGAAGCTACGAGTAGCCATGGCTGGCTGTGAACAAGACTATGCTTTCAAGGAGTTTCGTAGCTACAATGACGGTAGGAAGTGCAAAGTGTTTAGCTCTACTACCATAAAGAGTTGAATTGTAGACTAAATGCAAGTGATGCTTTTGGTGGAAGTATCAAATTTGCTTCTTCGCCATCTTGGGGATTTCATGTCTTTGGCTTCTAGAGGATTTCTATTTTCTTTTTCCATCCAAAAGAATGCCTTGGAATGATTTGAAGTCTCTATTTGCAAGGATAGTAGAGCTAATTGGCAACTTTCAAACCTGCATAGAATCTTTGATTTTATGATAGAAATTCCATACATGGACCATTTGATCCATCCCCCACACAAGATAGTGAGGCCTTAGATTTGGAATCTTAGGTGGCAATTTATTCTTAAAAGAACTAGGATGATGCAAATTTTTGTCTAACACTTTTCCAAAAAGTTCTTTTAAGTGATGGCACCCTTCGCAATTTACATTTAAAAATGGAGCGGTGTGACTTATCCCATGTGGGATTCATCTGGGATTCAACCTTTCCATACCTTCATAATAACCTCGAAAACATAGCCCATTTAGCTTCCTCTTTTCTAAGTTGCTTTCAAAGCACCCTATAAATTAAAAAATAAATCTAGAATCTTAGAGACACTATATATACCTAGAAATACTAATTGATGCTTTCACCATATACTGTAGTAGATATATGAATACTAATACTATGAAGGAGAGAATGGTTGTTCTGGCTTAGTTCTTATGACTCATCAAGACTTCTCTAGGATATGAAGAAGAATGGAACATGAATGAATGCTTCAAATTATTGTCACAATTGAGGATCAAGAAAGAACTTGATATGTCTCTCTCTCTCTCTCTCTCTCTCTCCCCACACACACATCTATACGAATACCTAATGTATAAGTGTATAGATAACATATACATATACGTATACACATACATATACATATACCTATAGTGAAATGTGAATACCAATTCTAACACATACAATAGCACCAAAAATCGAGTATGCACGAAAACCCATGAAAGGACAAGAGGTAATCAATGGGTACAATCTCCCCCCTCAAGGTGGTGGCTTGTGATCCCACACCAAGAGTATTTATAATATTTCAATAAGATCATGAGCCATTGATACAAAGTCACGTATTCATCTCTTGATCATCCCTTTTCCATACTTTTCTCTTGAACATCCTTTTACCATACTTTTCTCTATGTCACTGCTTTTCTCATGTACTCATCTAGAATTTCATGTCAAAAGTGGAAGGCTTTTAAGCACTCTCCCTTATCAAAATGTAATGACCCTTGGCCATTTAATACATTACAAAGCGCGGCTTAGCATAAAACCATGGCTTTTAGCCTTTATTCCCTTGAGCATGTTTACTCCCATCCATCCATGTCATTTCCTGTACTCAATAAACCAATCCACAATTAGTCAAATACTTAGCACAATGATATACACCATAGGATTAGCCATATCATGCTACGTCATGGTCTTTACAAACGACTATCCATTAATGTGAGTATTTCTAAATGGCATCACCCATGATACTTATTAATGACACATGTTTAGTTAGGCGTCCCTGACTAAACCAAAGTATTAAATAGAGCCCCCACCATATCTTGTGCGATCCTATAAATACTTTAACCCAACTTTACTAAATAGAGGCATGCCTTGCCTTGTGCCTTTGTACACCACTTTCCAGGCAAAAAAGCCCTTTCTCTATTGCTTTTTCTTGACCTTGGTGGCAAGTAGGACTCAAGAAGGAGGTTCAAGTGCAACACCCAGCAAGTAGGACTCAAGAAGGAGGTTCAAGTGCAACACCCATTCCCATATAGTAAATAAATTAGCAAGCTTAAATGGGTGATTAGGGCAAGCAAAGCTATGGGTCAGGTATTTTGAATGGGGGATCCATTTAACATACTATCATCACAGGGAGAATTCCATGTGAAGCCCTTGATGTTGAGAGGTAGATTTATCTAGGTAAAGCTAAACTCAAATACATACAAAGGTCGTGTGGCCATTGCATTAATATATGTATTAAAAAAGCGAGTACTTCTAAGAATGAATAGGCAATTGAATTAAAGATTTCTCCTAGAGTAGGAGACATATCAAGGAGTAAACCTTGAATGGACTTTGACCCATTACATTCCACATAGTGCTTACTATTATTAAGTATTCGCCTCCTCATTTTTTGAGGGAGGATTTTTGACAAATTGCAAGTCATATTCAATCTCTGGATGTTTAGGCAAACTAATTACCCTTACAGTAACATGCCACCTTAGCAGATATTGCATTCATATAACTTGGCCCTAGATTATAAAGGGTGCCATAACTTAGGAATTAACCCACTCACACCCTTTGGTGCATCTTATCCAACACTACTGTGCTATGGAGCTCGACACCTCTAGGAAGTTCTTGGATGTGTAGTCAAAAGGATAGGGTAAACGCTTAGGGGGGTGACTCATCATATGTAACCCTATCACATAAGTTCAAAAGAAGGATATTGTAAAATTAACAAAAATTAATTTACATAAGAGTCTATTTAAAATAATATTGGGAAAAAATTAAAGAGTTGTATAGAATAAGGGTACATTTTATCAAGGAAAAATTTACAGATAAGGGATTTTACAAATATGCCTTGAACACACGTGATATAGAGGGTTTATACATAGTGACCCCCTTGAGGGTAAACATAACCATTGTTATAGAGATTAAACTTGTGCGCAAGAGATGGGTAGGGTACAAATAACAACTCCTAAGACCTAAAGCTATGTTTGTGATGGCTTTTGAACTTGCAATCGTATTCAACAATGATAATGGTTTTTACATATTATGGTGGAGTCTCGAGGGATGAAATACTAGGAAAACATTCATAACTGGGATTCATGGGGTAATATTTAGACTCCTACTTACATTCAAGTCTTACTTTCCTTTACCTCTATATGAAGTTGAAATTTGTAATTTTGTGAATTAAGAGAGCCCTTCTATTTGTATATTTCTATGAACTTACTAGATTCAAAAACCCTTGTAGTATGGTTACACCCCTTGGAGTGGAGTGAGTGAATCTGTTGCTATAGAGCTTATGGACAACCATATGGTTGTGGTTTGATGGCCTTGTTAGGCGAGGTGAGGGCATTGAGACTCATCAAATTCATTTCTAAGGAGATTGCTAAGTAACATAGAAATAGTTCTTAACCTCACAAAGTACTGATAAAAGGTGATATTCAACTCAGAGGCTAGGGGGCACCTTGAGTGGGGCCAATTGTTCTAATCTAACCCTCTTTGCAAATACATTGTTTTGATGAATGTTTGTGCCAAATGGGTGAGGTGACCAATGCATGAGACTATTTTTTCTTACATGTGAAGTCGGAGGTGAAGTGGCTCTAATGAGCCTAGTGTTTTGGAGGGCAACTACATGCATGAAGGAGGAGGCCTTCACCTTTGGTCTAGCCATGAATAGAGGCCCTAAGAGTGTGGCCACAAGTAGGCTAACTCATCTTTGCTCACAACTATAGGAGTGTTGTTTCTTATCAAGACTAACAATTTTGCATGTTTGTTGGAGTCTCTCAAATTTTGGGAATGTATGTCCAACTTAGCATCATCCTTTTTACATCTCTAATATGGGGCTTAAGGGTGAAGCACAGTGTTCTAGCGATGACTAAAGGGTTGGAAAAGGGCCCTTTGTTCAAGGGGGTTCGTCTCCATCCATTATAGCACCCCAATGCTCTTCTACGTGGTGTGCCAAGCCTCCATGCATGGGGCTACATGTTCAATCATGGCCTACTTTCAGGGCTAGAACTAATGTTCCAACTTTAGCCTACAACCACAAATATTTTTGCAACGAGTGATGGGGACAAAAGACTACTTTTTTCCCCATTGCTCATTTCTTAGGAAGTGACAAATAGCACTCGATACCGGGTGATGAAGGCGAGGGTAGCACATGGGTGAATAAGGCGAGGTGCCTGTAGTGCTTGAACTCAAAATCGCGCTCAAACTCACCGTGCTTGAACTCAGAACCGTAGGTCAAACTCACCATGCATCTGTGCCACATTGTCTACACGCTTCTCGCACTTAAGGCAACAAACGTTGAGGTGGGGAGATGGCCTCAGGCCATGAGGGATGTGAACACGCAAAAGGGGGTATGGAAATTGAATAATCGAGCGTTCTGAGCTAGGCAAGGCAAGTAAACTAGACGAGGGGAGGAGAAGGGAGATAGTGATCCAAATGTTCCAATAAGGGCCCGCGCGGCGGTCCAAGGACCTCTGTCTTAGCAGTGTCTGTCTTAACCGCTTACAACCTTATATAAACAAAGCCGCTCTCTTTTCCATGCAACCTTCTTCATCTTCTCCTTCCTCCTCCAGCTTCTGCTCTTTCTCTTCACTTTCTAGTACACTAACTCAGCTATGGCCAACTCTTCTTCTTCTTCTTCGCCCTCCTGTTTCGCCCCCATGCCCGCTGTCTCCAACGGTATCCTCCAAGGTGACCTCCCCCTTAACTTTGCCCTCCCCCTCCTCACCATCCAAATCGCCCTCGTCCTCCTCGTCACCCGCTCCATGGCCATGCTCTTCCGACCCATCCACCAGCCCCGTGTGCTCGCTGAAATCATCGTAAGCTTTCCGTCTCCCCCTTGAGCTTCAAGAAAACAAACACAGAGACTCTCTCTCTCTCTCTCTCTCTCTCTCTCTCTCTCTCTCTCTCTCTGATCTCTCTCTCTTTGTGAGATCACGTTAGATTGGAGATACGCCCCTCCATTGCCAGCTAACTGTGAAGCTCCCTTTCGAGAAGAACAAAGAGAGAGGAGGGAGGGTGATCCGATTGGTGCACCTCTCCTTCTCATCTCAAAAATGGAGGAGTGTGATGTGCGCTAGCGAGAAGAAAAGAACAAGCTTGATACACACGCACAACTACATCCAATAAGACCTTAGTGATAAAAATGAGCTTATGGAGCTTGTGATTGTGTCCCTTGCTTATCTTCTTAGACACTGCAAAATGGTTGTTTGGCTGACCTTTTGAAAATTGTAACGCAGGGCGGCGTTCTCCTCGGACCGACTGCTCTTGGCAGAAACAAATTCTACTTGGAGAAAATTTTCCCGCAGCAGAGCATGCCTCTGCTGGACACTGTAGCGACCATGGGATTGATGTTCTTTATCTTCATGGTCGGTCTGGAACTGGACATCCAAGCACTCCGAAAGACTGGAAAGAGGGCACTCCTGATTGCACTAGCTGGCATTGCGGTGCCCTTTGCAGGCGCGGCCAGCATCGCAAGCCTGGTGCAACGTACAATTTCACACGGCGTTCGACTTGCGCCTTTAATAGTGTTTATGGGTGCGCCGCTATCTATCAGTGCCTTCTCAGTTCTAGTACGAATCATGGCAGAACTCAAAATTCTGTCTACAGATGTGGGGAAACTGGCAGTACCTGCAGCAGCAGTCAACGACGTCATCGTGTGGACGCTCTTAGCCGTCGGCGTTGCAATAGCTGGACCCAAGAACAGCCCTTTGACACCGATTTGGGTCCTACTTTGTGGATCGGTCTTTGGGATTATCATGTTCACTGTGGTAAGACTCTTCATGACTATGCTAGCCCATCGGGCAACCAGACAAGATCGAGCCACGGACATGTACGTTTGCGTCACCCTGGTTGGAGTTCTGCTGGCAGGCTTCTTCAGTGATGCAATTGGCGTCCATCCGTTATTCGGGCCTTTCCTGTTTGGCTTGGTAATTCCAAAGGATAACGCTTTCCCGAAAATGGTAACGGAGAAGATAGAAGATTTTGTCACGGGTTTGATGCTTCCTCTCTTCTTCGCATCGAGCGGCTTGAAGACCGATCTCGGAACACTGCGGGGCATATTATCCCTCGCATTTCTAGTTCTGTTTTTTGCGACGGCAGCTTTTGGAAAGATTGCCGGAACTTTTATGGTTGCGAGGCTAAGTGGGATGCCCACCCGGAAGGCATTAATTATGGGGTTTCTTATGAACACGAAGGGACTTGCGGTGCTTATAGTCCTGAACATTGGAAAAGATCTTAAGGTATTTTGTATTCTCAATCATTTGGTTTCTCATATTTTTGTATGTTTGTCGAATTTTTATGAAATCCCATTTCGGAGAAAGAATGATAAATTGGTGGCAGAAGAACAATGTTGATGCTTCGTTTCGTTGTTGAGGGCGTGGCATTGTTCAATGTGTGTTTAGTAGCTGGATGCTTCCATGCACTTTGATGTGGTTTCTGGATCACAACGTGTTCGTGAAGTGTTTCTCATGAGTTTCTCATCAATTTCTCCTCCCAAACTTGTGTAGGCTTTGACAGATGAGACCTTCGCTATCCTTGTGCTCACATGTCTACTCACGTCTTTCGTAACTACCCCAGTAGTCACGGCTCTGTGTCGCCCAGTGACGGACTCCAGTGCGTATAATCGCTGCAATGCGGAAAGTGTGGGCAGTAAACAACAATTACGGATTCTGGCCTGCGCTCACGAAAACAGACACTATGCTGCAGTTGTGAATTTGGTGGAGGCGGCCCGCGGCACGAAAAAAAGCTCGCTCAAGCTATACACGCTTCGTCTCATGGAATTGTCTGAACGACAGTCCGCTATTCTCATGCTTAATCGTGGCCAGGAGCTTCGCTCAGAGACAGAAGGTATCATCGTGGCTTTCCAGGCTTCTGGACAGTTGAGCAAAGTAGCGGTTCGACCTTTGACGGCCATATCTGGATTCGATAACATGCACGAAGATATTTGCAAGCTTGCATCTGTGAAGCGAGCCACGATTATTATCCTGCCCTACCATAAGCCAGTGCACGGAGCTGCCGGGATGTTCGAACCAGACTTCCACAAGGTGAATCAGAAGGTGTTAACTCACGCGCCCTGTTCGGTGGGCATACTGGTCGACAGGGCAAGTGGAGGGGCATCGCCGATACATCCGTGCTTCTTTGCTTACAAGGTGGTGGTGCTCTTCCTCGGGGGGCCCGACGACAGGGAGGCGCTGGCGCTGGGGCATAGGATGGCAGATCACCCAGGGGTCGCGCTGAAGGTGGTGAGGTTTGTGGGGTGGGAGGTGCAGGCGGCCGCTACGACAGCTGAAGCATCGCCAAGCCAATCGGACGAAGCTGCGAGCCCTGATCAAGCTGATGGGGCAAAAGCAACAGCGACTATTGGGTGGAATGCGACCGAGGAGAGGAGGATGGACGAGGAAGCCATAGAGAAGATGAGGAAAGAGAGCGCGGAATCGTTCGTGTACGAGGAAGTCGAGGAGGCAGGGATGGAAGCGATACGGGCGTTGATGAAGGCAGACGATGTGAACTTGTTCGTGATAGGGAGGGGGAGGGCGAATCGGAGGCCTGTGCTGCGTGATCAAACAACAGATGAATGCAACGAGCTTGGAGCAGTTGGCCAAGTGCTTGCCGCCCCTGGGCCTGAATCGCATGCCTGTGTCTTGGTAGTTCAACAACACAATGCTGAATTAGTTGAGCCCCTCGTCTCTAATAGCAAGTCCAAACTCGCTAAATCGCCCTCCAGTAGCTTCGATTCATCAGTCGTTTAGCACCAAATGTAACACAGTCCCTTCTATATACCTCTGCCAAACTAGCAGAGATTTACGCATACTTTGTTGTAGCGTTACCCTCATTGTAATACTGCTTATTAGCGGCGCCCATGCACAAGCCGCATTTAACGATACCAACTTCACACTTGATATCACGTCTCTGTCGCTTGCTTACTAACTGATTTACCGTCTTTCTTTAGCTTGTCGGAACATATTGGGTCTATTAGTTTTGCTTACTAACTGATTTACCGTCTTTCTTTAGCTTCTCGGAACATATTGGGTACGTATATTAGTTCTCAGCTTGTCGGAACATATTGGGTACGTGATATTAGTTCTCTAGCTTGTCGGAACATCTTTGGGTACGTATATTAGTTTTCACTTCTCAGTATAACTATCAGGCACCTATCAGCAGTGAATTAGGGATATGTTGTTATTCTACTTACGATTCTCTGTGGTGCGCCATTACAGCTTTCATCTAGGACCTTTCAATTCTCATTCCTGTTTCTGACGTGCCGGTAGTTTATTTGCGGGTTCTACCGAATTCTATTGATTATCAGAATCATCGTTCTATCATTGTCGGAAGCATTATTGTCCGACCGGATTTAATCACATCACGCAACGAGTTCACGCAACTCGCTTATAACCGCAAAGTATCAACAATCCCGCTAGTTTGTCTGCCAGACTGTAGAGAGATTTACGAATATGTTGTCGATGCCTTTAAACCTTTTTCGTAATACGAGCATTGGTGCAACGGCTGAAATCGCTAGCACTCCGGATCCTGGCTTCAGCACGATTATAATTCTTTTGCGCTATCTGATTTGTCGTTCTCTCTTGAAACTCATCAGCACCGAACTCGCTAAATCGCCATCAAATCAGGTTCGCCACAAACCCATATAAATTCTCTATTAACAAGGCACGCATCGATAGCGTAACATTAGGCGCAGCCCCCAAGATAATCATGATACACATGCCAGCTCCCCAACATCAAGGACCGCGTACCTTGGTAACTGGGCGTCCACCTTTCTTGCTCTTTTATTGTTTTTTGCTCCCCACTTCCTCTCTTTTTGCCGTTTCTGATCCTGCTCTGGCCGGTTCTACCCACTCTTCTGTTTTCTTTCAATTCAAAAGCATAAGCGTTTCTATTCAAATTGCGTTCACAGGTGGACCTCTCTTTCCGTTCATCCACTATCCTTTAGGTTGGCGCCCTTTTCGCATCCATGTCCTTATCGCTTTCGCTCTTGCCTGCTTTTGATGCTTTCGACTCTGTGCTCGCATTTCCGGGCTCCACGCCACTCCCTCGAATTGGTTGCCTCAATCATTAACAGATTCATTTGAAATAGTAACAGTCTTTTAGTGCATGTCTCACCTTTCACGTATGTTTAGATAAGCGCAAGGTAGGCAAGTTGGGAAGACTTTCTCAACAAAAGGACCGCGGGACCATATTATTCTGGTTTAGATCACGCATTGTTCACTCTCAATCGTTGAGATCAATTGTTCTCCCATGTGCATTGCTTGACAATATGTCAATAATACTCCTTGGCCGTCTTTCCTTTCAATGAAGGTTGCAACTTCAATTGTAAGGTCGTGTCTTCCTCTTTAGGTTGAAGACATAGGAATTCGGGACAATCATTTTCATCTTTAGAGCCATTATTTTTACGGATGTTTTCGTGAGCGCAATTTAAAAAGGTATCCCAAGCGATTACGCATTACTTGGAATCAAACGCCTTTACATGCATACATATATATATATATCTCTTAATGATTTCGTCCTTTTACATCGCATGCATTTGATCATATAATTATGTTGCAATTTCTAAACTTATAGAGATACATAATCATACTTTCTTAGCTCGAGAGTTACTCTATTGTTTTGTATATAGCATTTTATGGCTATAAGCTTTCATAAGATTTGAATCAAAAACACTTTAGCAATTCATTGTGTTTAAAAGGAAGAAGTACATCCTTCGGTAGGATATACAAGATTCTTGAATGTACATAGCTTTTATATAAAATACGGTTAAGGCTAGGTGAAAATCAATAAGTGTGATATATTATGAAATCCAAGTCAACCAAAAGTGAAGATCCTTGATTGATACTAGAATCACATATGTGATATTATATTCTTTTAGATTATACATGCAAGTTACGAAATGATGAAAAACTTGGTAGTCAATTTTCTTTTAATGGCCCAATGAAGAGTTATCATTACATCATATCTATATGTGTGAAATCAGTGTAGAGCTAGTTGAAACATATAAATGTTTTCGAAATTTCTTTTTACATTATGAAATAGACACCTTTTTTATTTAATTTCATGAAGTATGATACTCATATAAACCTCTTCATGACACCATCCTACAAAAATGCTAATTCATGTTGATCCCACACAATGACATGCTACATAGATGACAATAATTGCCAACATTATCATCTATAGTTATACTCATATCATGTGCACTTTATTTATTCAATCTTAAATCCTTTTAGGAAATAAAAAAGTGATTTTAACAAAAATCTTATGCATTCTCAACTTGCCACAACATGAACCTCAATTGAATTCCTATATTCATAATATAAGAAACTTTGTAAGGGTAAGCATATTATGATCTAGACTTAAAACCATTATAAGATCATCGCTTTATAGTGTTCAAATATTTTTTTTAAAGAGCAAAACATTTACATGCTGAGATGGATAAGGTGAATTACATTCATTAGGCCTACCCAAAGTAAAGTGAAGATTTATTGAACAATTTGGGCACAGAGGAAGTATAATGTTATACAATCTTGCTTTTTATGTTTAAGTTATTGAGTTGGACAAGCATCTTGTCTGCTTGCAAACTTTAACTATCGAGTATACAAGCATTAATTGTGTTAGATATCAATGCTCCACTCTCGTGTAACTACCAGCTAACTCTACTTGTAAGCCCCCCATATAATGAGAAGGCATTTGAGTAGCTCACACAACAAGACAAAGCACCCATAGACGCGCGCACAGACGTGTTTCATGAACTAAATAAAAAACTTACGGGCGCGTCTATTTGCGCGTCAGGAGACCCGCGTCTAATTGCGCGTCTATATATCAGACTTACGTGCGTATAGACGCGCACAGACACGCATAAATAGACGCGCTTATAAACGCTTTGATAGACGCACGTATAGACGCAAGTCGAACAGACAGACGCGAATATAAACGCGTTTTTAAACGCACTGATAGACGCGCCCTTTTTTTTAAAAAAAAATTTACAGAATACTGTGTATGTTGTGTATGCTATATAGTTACAAGAATCCCATATCCACATTCTGTAATTCAATTCTTACAGCCAACCGCATTTTAATTACAATTCCAAATAAAATATTACAACTCCAAAACGCAATAAAATTGAAAGCTCAAAAAGTGCTTGTATATACATATAGCACGAAGCTAAGCCACGTCATGTGGCTCCAAGTACAAAAAATAAGGAAGCTAAGCCATGTCATGTGGCTTCAAGTACAAAAAATAAGAGGAGTCTATATACAAGAGGCACGAAGCCAAGCCAATGGCTTTAAGTACAAAAAAGAATAGTAGCACTACTTCTACGACTAATCCTCGCTGCCTTCCACGCTCCCTTCTGCGCTGCCTTCTGCGCTCCCTTCTGCACCTCCTTCCTCGTCTTCCTCGTCGTCTTGTGCAGGGGCGGCCTGTAAACAAGGGACAACATATATCAATGTATGAAAAATCAAATCTTTACTTATAATTTTGGCATTATTTAATTACTTTCAAATACCTGGGGGGCCTGTCCAGTAGCTCGGGTATACTGCTCCTCAGTAATCAACCCGTCATCATAGAAGTGCCTCCATGTATCTCCTCTGCGATGGTGGCGGTGGTAGGCTGTCTCCACTAGAGTAGGGTATCTGCCCACGATCTCAAGCTGCATGACCGCGATACACTTTGTGGGGGATTAGTACAAAGAAACAACCAACCTCCTAATAAACTACATAAGCAATATAATTTGAGATCGATACTTACAAATTGGGCCTCCCATGATTCAACACCCCCTGCTCCAAAATGCGCGCTCCCATACTCCTCCATCTGGATCCTCCGTGCCTCCACGTGCTGCAGACTGGGCTCCTCCCTCACTGACTTCATTGCCTTCTTCCACTCACGCTTCTGAGCGGTGTGGGGCGGGCCCCTTGGAGGTTGACCTGCCTCAAGTCTGGCAAGCTCCGCTAGTGCCTGCCTCTTAAGGGAAGATCTTTTATTGCTAAGTATCGTAACAATCTTTGACTTCCCCCATTTATCTGTGAACTGGCGATTGGGGGGGTTAGGATACCTAGAGCGAACAGTAGCGAGGGTCTCATCAGCCAACCTCTTTGGGTGGTCTTTATAGTGGATAAAGCAATCTCTGTAATTGTTAGCAATTACAGAGCGCATGAAGGCCATGATGTCCTTCCCCCGCGCATCCATCAAGATGCCTCCTGTCTGAGTGATGTCATAATAAATCGTACCATCACCCAGAGGCACGTCTAAATCATCTGAATCATCATCCTGCTCACCGCCACATGGCCCAAAGCACTGTGCCATGCATCCGCCACCGCTCTCCCTGCTACTACGCCTACCACCCTGTCGTGTCGAGCTCGTACGTTGGCCACTCGTAGCTGGGGACTACACGGGACTACGCTGACCACTCGTAGCTGGAGAACCGAGTCTCGACGGCTAGGGAGTACATCGACGGCTCGCCGAGGCAGAAGGACCTCCTGACGGCATGGGGGAAGGGGCATAAGATGGGATGGCAGAAGGGACATAAGACGGCATGGGGGAAGGGGCATAAGACGGTACGGGGGAAGGGGCATAAGACGGGGCATAAGACGGCTGTGCGGACTCCGCTGGGGTTATCTCAGGCGGTGTGGGGTGGCTCGGAGTCTGTAGTGCCAACTCCTGGGGAGTGTTAAGGGTACCCGTCATGTACCCGTATAACTCCGCAGGACTAGGAGGGTGCCCTAAAATGTTATATAAATCCTTCCATATCGATTCACGCGGATCAGGTGAGCTAGAAGCACTTCCTCCCCACATGTTAAACTAGAAAAAAATAAACAAATCTATTACTTTGGGAGCTGAGAAGAAAGGGGAAAAAAAAAAAGAGGCTCTGTTAGAGCGCGTCTATAGACCCGTCTAATCTTCGCATCTATAAACGCGTCTAACAGAGCGTTTAACAATTCAAGTAAAAGCGCGTCTAACAGGCCGTTCATCAATCCGTCTAGCAGTGCATTAAAAAGCGCGTCTACCACCGCGTCTAACAGTCCGTCCAAACATCCGTCTAACAACGCGTCTAAAAGCACGTCTAACAATTCGTTTAAAACTCCGTTTAATAGAGCGTCTGTGTGAGCGTCTACATACACGTCTGTGTGTGTCTGTAACAAGCCAGACGCGCATATAGATGCGCCTGTAGACGCGCGTTTAGATGCGCCCTCAGACGCCTCTATACACGCGCTCCGACAGTCAAGAATACTAAAAAGTCGAAAAGGACGTTTCACTCGACAAAAGAACGTGTCGCTCATACCTAGATGCTGCGTTTCGTGGATGCGAGAAAGTACAAAACTGGAAAGAGCAAGCAAGAACAACTTCAAAAGGACTTACTTGGAAAAAGGTATGGAAGGATCTTTCTTTTCCAAACTTGTTTCTTCTCCTTGTTCGTACTCCTCCTCTTCTTTAGGCTTGGAAGCAAGCTGTGTAGGTACGGTCCCTTTGTCTTGAGTGAAAGCTTGGAACTGTGTATGGGAGGCTCTCTCTTAAGCTTCGAATCTATAGAACTGCTAGTAAAGAAGGAAGAAAGCCGCTCGCGAAGTTTAAGTAGTCAAAAGAAAAGCAAAGCGAGCGGCGCGCCGAAAAGCAGGTTTAAAAGTCGCGTCTATAGTCGCGTCTGAATACACAGAGTAGATGCGTCTATAGTCGCGTCTATTAGCGCGTCTACGGGCACGTTTAAATACATAGAGTAGATGCGCGTTTAGATGCGCAGTTAGACGCGACGATAGACGCAGCGATAGACGCAACACAGAGTTTTTAAGTTAAGCATTTGAAGAAGAGCAGATTTGGTGGGTTGTTTGTTTGTAGGATGTCTCCATCTTCAACAAGCAGCTCCAGTAAGGATGAATCCCTCCGTATCCACCATCGCAAAATGTGGTTGGAGCAAAAAATCAAATGTCTGTGTGATCGATGTCGAGGAAACATGTATCGTGCACGCAGGATTACGCTCAATCATATCTCAAAGTATGGAGAATGGGATGTGACCGTAAACAGGGTAAGGATTTGTAAGTTAAGGTTGATTGAGATACCTATGGGTGTTCATATGTTTGAGTTATAATGATCCCGTTTTAATTTGATACAGGATGTAGTGCCACACCCGCACATGTTACCCTATGCCCGTCGTGAGGAGGCGAAGCGTCGGCGATATGAGGTGGGATCTTCCGGAGGGACCGTTACGGATGCATGGAGTGATGGTGATAGTAGCCCTCCACCATTACCTCATGAAGCCGTGGAGGAGGAGGTGTTGGATGATATGGTGCGGGATTTATATGTCCATCAAGGGAGGGATAATAGCATGGAGCAGGATGATCTTTTTACCGCAGCATCGACTCCACTGTTTGAGGGGTGCACATTCTCTGTTCTACGTGCCTCCCTTGAGTTACTAAACTTGCAAACCATGGAGCAATGCAAGTTTGAATGCATTACTCAAGTAAGCTTTAAAGTCGATTTTGCAAACATGGCGAATTATGCTAGTGGGTCAATTACTCGAATGCTTTTCCTCATTTATGGTCTTCACGTGCAAGCTATTGTGTAAAATGCTTCCAAGGGAGAATAAATTACCGACCTCAAGAGATATGGCAAGGCAACATGTGACCTCTCTTGGAGGATTAGATTACAAGCACATCCATGCATGTGTCAACGATTGCGTTTTGTTTCGTGGACTACATAAGGATGCAAGAGAGTGTCCTACTTGTGGAGAGGCAAGATATAGAGCAGATCTCAAAACCTTGGACGTGCCTCGTAAGGTATTGCGACATTTTCCCATAATCCCTCGCATCCAACATATGTTCAAGTGCAAATCTATTGCAGAGCTCATGTCATGGCATTCCTCCCATCGATCAACCGATGGCAAGTGGAGAACTCCCGCGGACTCTCCTGCATGGAAGCATATTGAAGACACATGGCCAAGCTTCAAGGAAGAACCTAGGAGCTTGAGACTTGGATTGGGTATGGACGGTGTGAACCCATTTGGTCTCAAAAGCACGTCTTACAGTGTATGGCCAGTGGTATTGGTGAATTACAATCTTCCACCCTCTATGGCTATTAAGAAAGGACATGTCATGCTGTCCCTTCTAATTCCAGGGAAACATAAAGTCAAAAACCCTGATGTTTATTTGGAGACTTTGATTGATGAGCTAGAGATACTTTGGAGAGGTATCGAGGTGCATGATGTGAGCAAGCCTCCCTCGTCATGAGACTTCAACTGCAAAAGCAGTCTTGATGTGGACGATGCATGACTTCCCAGGTTATGGCAAGTGTTCAGGTAAGCATTGCATTTTTTAATTATGAATAGGCAAGGACGTGGCACCCTAAACCCACCTTCCACTCTTAATTGCATCTATTGTTTCAGGTCTCACTACATCGGGTTACCATGCATGTCCTGTTTAAGGTGCTTCGCTAGTTGCCTCACGGGCAGACGCATTGAATAAGGTCATCTATGAGAATCACCATCGATTTCTCCCACCTGATCATCCTAGATATGTTGCCCCTTGGAATGAAGTCCTCCCACAATCACTCACCGCGGGAGATTGGATGAGAATCTGGGACGGTTCCACGACTCCTCCACCACTTGGCATGAGCCGGTAAGGATTTGTAACTATTGGCTGGAAGTAAAGATTGGCTATATTGGTTGAAAGTGAAGATTGCACGCTAACACTTTGGTCCCACCTCAAGATCAATCACCTGCTCGATCCCATGCATATCTTCAAGAATGTGGCATCTACCATTTGGGAGCATTTGAATGGGACACGAGATTCGACAGGCATAAGGGAGGATCTACGTACCACAGGGAGGATGCGTGAAGCTTGGCCTCAAGAGAGACCAAATGGGTGTGTTTTTTTACCTCGTGCACCGTGGATGTTATCAAAGCTAGAGATGGCGACGGTGAAGCGCGCTATTACTATAATTCGTACTCCCACTGGATGCATGAGGTGTTTGAAGGGAGCCTTTACAAAGAGCAAGAAAAGAGGTGTAGAGCAATTATATGGCTTGAAATCTCATGATTGGCACAAGATGCTCCAAGTAAGTATTTTATATGCATAATATCTTTTTCCTTTCAAATTTGTGAGTGAATAGCTATAAGCAACTAATCAACCACCTCCTCGCGGGTTCAGTTCATACTACCTACTAGCATTTCACGTAGTGCATCAAAGGACGTGAAAGATTGTATTTACAAGATGGGCGAGCTTGTGAGGTATGTGAGCTCAAAGGAAATAGATCCCACCATGCTTGAGAATGCTCGAGTTATGTCAGTGGAGGCGGTTTGTTTAGTGGAGGAGACATTTCCACGTTCTATTCTCACAAGCCAACTACATCTCATAGTACATTTGGTGGATGAGATTGCTATATGCGGTACTATACATGCACGATGGTTGTTCTTCCTCGAGCGCTTCATGAAGACATTGAAGGGCTTCGTGAGACAAAATGCAAGACCCGAAGGTAGCATGGCCGAGGGTTGGTTGGTACAAGAGTCACTTGTATATATTTCTGAGTTTCTTGTTGATGTGGATAGCTCTCTCCCACGACTATGGAGAGATGATGAAGACCTAAGGATGACCTCTATTGTGCCTCAAGGAAAAGGACGCAACAAAGTAATAGACACGGAGTTGCGTAATAGTATCAACCTCTTTTGCGTGCTTAATAGTGATGTGATGAAAAGATGGGTGACAAGATACGAGGATGCAAAGGCAAGAAGACAAGAAGAAAGGGCCCTCTTTCGTACACACCACAGATGTCGTGTGCCATACCCTCAGCATCTAAGAGCACTTCCAAAGGATATTCATGTGGATTGGCTACTTGATGAAATGGAGAAAGCAGAGAAAGACGAGGGGATGCATATCACAATGGAAGAATGGGAGTATGCTAGGGGATGCATGAGCAAGGTCGGTATATAGAATGTTATGCATAAGTTAGGAGGTTTTTATAATATAGATTGCTTATTTAATTGATTTTTTCTTAGTGTAGTGCACTATGTTCAATGCTATATGGTGTGAGGGCAAGCATTTTCGAACACAACGGATTGATGATAAGAGAAACACACAAGATTGCGGCGTCATTGCTAGCTTTGAGGGAGCCAATGGAGCCATGGATGATTATTGTGGCATAATCCAAGATATCATTATGCTTGACTTTCGACGCTTTTTTGTGTATGTTTTGGATGTAAAGTGGTTTAAGGACGTGGTGGAAAGAGGCCCTAATGCAACAATCAAATGCCATGCAAGTGGGTTTGTAACTATTGACTCCACAAAGTTTTGGCAAAGTAGGAAGGACACACTAATACTACTGCAACAATGTGAACAGGTACTGTGCACACACATAAAAATACTCGCTTTTAAATATTTGATGCAAGAAAAGTAACATGATTGTATTTGTGTTTGAATTAGGTTGTCTATCAACCAATGGTGGATAATAATAGGTGGTGGCATGTCATACCTATTATGCCACGTTCCAAAGTGATGTATAGTACATTTACTAATATGGAGCGTATGAAGGATGATCATGGCCATGGACGTGATGATGACCGTGATACAAGAGAGGAGGATGATCATGAGATAGGAGATATAGATATTGAGGCCGGCATTACCCGTGAGGACGAGCCTACCATTGGAGATCTTGATTTCGATGAGCACATGAGTGGCACAAGCAGTAGTGGGTTGAATGTATTTGTAGATCTAAACACTTGTTTGGATTTTCAAGTAGATAGTTTGGCAAGGGTTGATCTCATTGAGGATGAGATTGAACCGTAGCCCCACAATTGATATTGGCAAAACTATTTTACATATTGTCTCATTCTCCTCATTTCCCTTAATTCTTGTATATGTGGGCTTGCAAAAAATTATGTGCTTTGGTAATCATGGGCAATATTTGGAAAGTAATGATGTACACCAAAATCTCACTTTTTGTATTCTCTGGAGCGCGTCTAACAACGCGTCTAAATGCGCGTCTGATTCTCAGTGTAAACGCGCAAATAAACGCGCAAATACACGCGCAAATAGATGCGCTAACAAACGGGATGTTAGACGGGCCCATATTTTCTCAGGTCTAACGCGAAAATAAACGCGGTGATTGACGCGCAAATAGACGAGCGTTTAGCCGTGCCTATAGACGCGCCCGTAATTTCTCTACTAGAGCAACGCCTATAGATGCGCCCGCTATTTTGCGCGTCTACCAAGCGCGTCTATAGTTGCTTTGTGTTGTTGTGTCAGTTATCCGGTAGGTCTTGGTTTTGATACCAGATGGGGGCCATGTGTGGCCTGATGGCTGGACGGCTTCAGATAGAGTTTGCACACCGCCAACTAGGCTACATGCAAGTGCGGGAAGGCATCCCTTGATTGACCATAGTGAGGGTAGACGGAGCATTTCCCGGGGCAGCCCACTCTCGGGTTGCGGGGCCCGTTTGGAGCCTCAGATGATCCCGGATGGCTCTGGGCTAAACGAAGACCGTAGGGTGGTTGATCTCTTTTGCACACCAGTTCTATCATATGGTCGATGGCCTATTTTGGGACCGATCCCCAGTCGACCGTTTTGGGTGGACTGGATCGGTCACCCAATTGAGCCTAACCGACTATGACTGGTGGCTATATATATAAGAGCAAGCCCATGAAGCCCATTTCATCACTGGCTACATCAACCCTGATTCCTTAGCATCCAGCCTCCGTCTTCTACTGTTTTCAGCATGCCATTGAAGCTTCTTTCATAGGAGCGCACGGTTGGGAGGCAGCACCATCTATTGTATTAGTTCTACAGTAATCAAATTTTTAATTCTCCATACTATCTTGTTTTCTCTCTTGTGTACGAGATCCTGTTATCTGTTGAGCACAGACGTTGTATTATTTTCTTACATGGTATTAGAGCCTGGACTCTAGCAAGAAGATTTGGTAGTGTGTTTCTGTTTGCGAGCAGATTGTGAGAGATGGCCCAGTCCACAAGACTGTGAATCCCACCGTTCGGCGAAAGCGGAAAGTTGGATGGCTCTAACTATCCACTCTGGAAGTTCAAGATGAAGACCATCCTAAGCACATACGAGCTTTGGGACACTGCTATTGGGGTGGATGTGAGGCCGGTTGCAAGACCGGATCTAGCCAATACAGGACAACAGATAGTACCAATTGCGGATGAGATTCTTGTGTGGACAAGAAGAAATGCAGATGCACTGTGTTCTATTGTCTGCAGTGTTAGTGATTTCGTCATGGCGTTAATTCAACATGTCACTACAGCGGAGGAGGCATGGACGGTCTTGAAAAATTAGTATGAGACCACGAATCAAACGTAGATTCAGAATCTGGAGACTTAACTCACGAACTCACTCTCTGTGCTCCCCTACTACCTTTTCACTCAGCTCCTATTTGCTCTCCCGCTTCCCAAACAACCTCTACAAAGTTTTCTGAGTCTGAAGCAGTAGAGAAGTTCATCACTAGGGTGAAGAATCGACGCGATCAGATGACTGTGATTGGCATCACCATCACCAACGAGAATCTAGCACGAAGGTGCATATGGATTCTCCCACCAAAGTACGACGGTCTTATTATGGCACTGAATCCGCATAACAGAAATCTGCCCCTCAACTTTGAGGATTTTAGCGCGATGCTTTTGAAGGAGGAGATGCGTCAAAAGACGAGGACTGGAGAAGATTCAACTTTTTGGACCAGATCAAAGAAAGGTAAGGGTAAGGACTCTGGTAACCCATCTTCTTCTGATGATAAAAAGAGAAAGAAGAAGACCAAGTGCTTCTACTGCAACAAGGCAGGGCACAAGCAGAATAAGTGCCGAAAGAAGATTGCAGATGAGAAGAACAGAGTAAAGAAAGAGTCCAGCAACAGTGCGCAGGCAGTATCAGTAGAGCTGTTCGTCGCAATTGACGAGATTTGCACGGAGGCAGTTCATGTACCTGCAGATGAACCATGGATCATTGACAGTGGTGCATCGCACCACATAACCAATCGGAAGGATTGGTATACCTCTCTACAGCCAATAGGTAATGACATCCTGGTAGCAGTCGGCAATGATGCAAAATGTCGAGCAAAAGGAAAAGGCACGATTGCTCTCAAGTGAGATGGAGTTGTAAAATAGTTGTCTGATGTTCTTTATGTGCCAGATATCAAGAGGAACTTATTGTCCATTTTCACAATCACAGATTGGGACCTCAAAGTTCAATCTGATAAGAATGGTGCACAGATTCTGGATCTCCAAGGGAAGGTCATTGGTAAAGGTACACGGTGCAATAACATTTACGAACTCTCAGCTTTCAGTGCTCGAGCAGATGTGAAGAACACTAAGCTGTGGCATGAGAGGTTTGGTCATCTAAACCTTAGTTCTTAGAAGGAGATGCATAAAAGTGGAATGATTGCAGACCTACCAGAAATTTCAGATCTGCTCGATGTATATGAAGCTTGCATGATGGGCAAGCAGCATCGACATCCCTTTCCTAAAGAGGCCAGCAGGGCAAAGACTCCTCTACTAGAGCTCGTTCACACGGACCTCTACGGAAAGATAGAGACGGAAGCTTTGGGTGGTTCCTACTACTTCATGATGCTGATCGACGACTACAGTAGAAGGATATGGATATACTTCATGAAGACTAAAGATGAGGCTTTTAGTAGGTTCAAGGAATGGCATGTAATGGTCGAGAAAGAAACGGGGAGGAAGGTGAAGAAGTTGAGATCAGACAGAGGTGGAGAGTTCACATCAACTGAATTTGAAAGTTACTACAAAAGTCACGGAATCAAGAGGCAGAAACCCCTACCACATAGATCACAGCAAAATGGAGTAGCAGAACGCAAGATGTGCGTCATCTGCAAAATGGGTTGGAGTATGATGAAAGGGAAAGATTTGCCAAAGACTTTCTGGGCTGAAGCATGTAACACTGTAGTTTACATCCTAAATCGTAGCTACACGAAGGCTGTGAATGGGATGACTCCACTGCAAGCCTTTTCTGGTAAGAAACCTTCAGCTGCACATTTTAGAGTTTTTGGATGTGACTGTTTTGTGCATGTCCCTGAGGCTACCATGATTAAATGGGAACCGAAGAGCCAAAAGTATATTTTCTTGGGCTACAGTGAAGAGGCAAAGGGTTACCATCTTTGTAACCCTGTTACCAAGAAGGTAATTGTAAGTTGCGATGTGGTCTTCTCAGTACACTTGCATCAATTGGAGGAGGATGCTTCCTTCCCAGACAACCAGGACCAGGATATCCATCCAGTACTGCCACCAATAGCAGACCGAACTCCCCCAACGGTGCTTGGGAGGATTCAAGACAAATAAGATGAAGAAGAGCTTGTAGAACCACAATGGCAACGGCCATTCCTGAAGTGGGTAAAGTAGCTTTTGGATGGCAGAGAACCTCCAGCCATTGAGGAGGAACCATCCAAACACCGTCGGTCCAAGAGATTAGAGGAGCAAAGAAGGGCGTAGGAACACTTGGTCAACTATGCTTTGATGATAGAAGTGATCCGTGCTGATGAACCCGAGTGTCTTGAAGAGGCACAGGGCGATGATAGGTGGATGGAGGCTATGTAGTCGGAGTATGGCTCCATAATGAAGAACAACACTTGGGACCTTGTGGATCGACCACCAAAACACAAGGTAATCGGAACCAAGTGGGTGTACAAGACCAAATACAAGTCCGACAGCATGTTGGATAAGTACAAGGCTCGACTCGTGGCAAAAGGATTTGCACAAGTACATGGTTTTGATTATCAAGATACTTTTGCTCCCACATCTCGACTAACCACAATGCGCAGTGTTTTGGCTTTAGTTGCCCAGGGAAGTTGGCCCGTGTTTCAGATGGATGTAAAATCCGGCTTTCTGAATGGAGATTTCAAGGAGGAGGTATACGTGGAACAACCACCAGGTTTTGAGATCCCCGGTTCAGAAGGTAAAGTCTGCAAATTGAAGAAGGCACTTTACGGGTTGAAATAAGCCCCACAAGTGTGGTACCAGTGAATTGATGCCTACTTTCTGCAAAACGGGTTCAGGAGGAGCCCATCTGATGCAAATTTGTATATCTTCAGAGGAGGCAGGTGTATGATCGTGGTCCTTTTTATGGACGACCTTGTCATAATAGGGAACCATGAAGAGAAGATCTCGCAGACGAAGTATTTGCTAGGAAGAGAGTTTGAAATGACAGACCTTGGACTGATGCATTTCTATTTAGGGATTGAAGTTTGGCAGGAGCCGAAACAGATCTTCATTTCACAGCTGAAGTATGCTGGAGAGATACTGAAGGCATTTGGCATGGCTGAGTGCAAGATAGTTGGTACCCCTATGGAGGTTGATGCGAAGCTCTCAAACAAGGATTCATCACCATTGGTGGATGAAGCGAAGTACAGAAGGCTTGTGGGTAGCTTGGTTTACCTGTGCAACACACGGCCAGACATCAGTTTTGCGACTAGTGTACTAAGCAGGTTTTCCAATAAGCCCCGGGAGAACCATTGGAGGGCAGGGATGCGGGTGCTGAAATACATCAAAGGCACACTTGATTATGGCATCAGCTATACCAAGGGCAACATCTTGACCAGATTCTGTGACTCAGATTGGGTAGGAGACATGGACAGCAGGAGATCAGTGACAGGGTACTGTTTCTCACACTTGGATCTGGAGTTGTGTCATGGGTCAGCAAGAAGCAACCCACAATTGCTCTTTCTTCTACCGAGGCCGAGCACAAATCTACATGCTTTGCTTCTTACGAGGTAGTGTGGTTGAGGAGGATTTTGGGGGACATGTGTGCAGTGTAGAACAAGCCTATGTAGTTATCATGTGACAATCAGAGTTGCATGGCAATTGCAAAGAACCCGGTGTTCCACGCTCGCATAAAACACATTGAGATTCAATATCACTTTGTATGCGAGCTCATCATGGATGGAGAGATCGACTTGGTGTACTGTCCGACTACAGAGAATGCTGCAGACATCTTCACGAAGGCTCTTGGAAGAGACTTGGTGGAGAGGCATCTTCATCGACTTGGCATTAGGCCGAAAAAGTAAGTTCACTTGCAGGTGGACATTGAGGGGGGGTGTTAGATATCAATGCTCCACTCTCATGTAACTATGTGGGAACTAGCTAACTCTACTTGTAAGCCCCCCATATGAAGAGAAGGCATTTGAGTAGCTCGGTTATCCGGTAGGTCCTGGTTTGGACACCAGATGGGGGCCATGTGTGGCCTGATGGCTGGACAGCTTCAGATAGAGTTGGCACACCGCCAACTAGGCTACATGCAAGTGCAGGAAGGCATCCCTTAACTGACTGCACTGAGGGTAGATGGAGCATTTCCTGGGGCAGCCCACTCTCGGGTTGTGGGGCCTGTTTGGAGCCTCAGATGATCCCAGATGGCTCTAGGCCGAACGAAGATCGTAGGTTAGTTGCTCTGTTTTGCACACCGGTTCTATCGTATGGTCGATGGCCTATTTTGGGACCGACCCCCAATCGACCATTTTGGGCAGACTGGGTCGGTCACCCAATTGAGCCTAACTGACTACGACTGGTGGCTATATAAGAGCAAGCCCGTGAAGCCCATTTCATCATTGGCTATAGAAACCCTGATTCCTTAGCATCCAGCCTCTGTCTTCTACTGTTTCCAGCACGCTATTGAAGCTTCTTTCACAAGAGCACACGGTTGGGAGGCAGCACCATCTATTGTATCAGTTCTATAGTAATCAAAATTTTGATTCTCCATACTATCTTGTTTTCTCTCTTGCGTACGAGATCCTGTTATCTATTGAGCGCAGACGGCGTATTATTTTCTTACAAATTGAACCACCAATAGCAAATAATATGTAGTTGTAGACATGGATTTTTTGTTGTTTTAGAGTCATCAGTCAATTAAAATTTCCAGCATTAGAATAGAAAAACATTGTAGTGGAAGGTGTTACGAAAAGCTTTTTCACCAAGGTGATTGTTCCCTTCAGGTTTTAGGACTGCCACCCAGAAGATAAAGGGTGGCTGGATACTGTCTTCATAGGTGGTTGAGTTGACCATTCCAGTAAACTAGGAACACTTTCAATTAGTAATCACTTATCGTAAACTTGGAACATTCTGCAATCAAGTCAATTTAGTAATATACTAAGTTGCAAACGATCACGAGTGAGGAGCATCCCAATCTTTTGTTGTTCAGTTCAAAATATGACGACCTGGATGCATGCAAGCTTAGGGGATCATAGACATTCATAGATCAATTAGCATGTAGTGATGCTTCAAGCTATGTGAACTACTGAATTCCATGAGTGTGATGCATGCAAACTTAATAAATACATGTCCCTTGCACATCTTAGCAGAACCCGTGCAAACAAGTATTCAATGACAAATAGCAAGCTCTTCACAAAATGACAATCCGGCCTGTATGAAACAAAAGTGATGATACCAGCAGGCCAACACACTCATTGACATCATTAGTGAATCTTCTTCAAAGCCATCGTTAGTGATACTTTTTGAAGCACTATAACAAACCAAATGACTTGATATGCATTGTTTCTTGCAACAATTATCACTCAACGACAACAAAAACCAACCTTATGGCTTCAGTGGTTATTGAAATGGATGGCATCGAGAAAATCTATAATGCACGCAATGGACTTGTCCTGTAAATCGTTGGGATTATATAGAAGGCCAAGATTTAATACGAGTAGATTATTAATCAAAGAGTTGTCCTCGTCAATACAGTCGTCCACTCCCATAGCACATGTATTCTCAAGCTCTGAACAAAATGGATCTAATTAGCAATAGAAAAAGCTAAAAATCTAAAGCGAATCATGAAAAGTTTGAAGGAAATGAAGAAGCGCTCCCATGTGCATACCTAAGTGGAAATCGCTACTATTTGTGTCCGTTGATTCGGTAAACCCTTGATGCTCAGCCATAGTTTCTAGCACACAGAGAAATAAGTGACTTGATTTAACGAATAACTGCATGCCTTGCAAACACAAGATGGATTTATACGAAAAGTATAGGGTACACCAATCATTCATGGATGGTGTGCTTGTCAAGGAGGACGTGATCAGCAACCATAGGTTCAGCAATGGCAACAAATCTAAAGCCATGAGAACAGCTAGTGGCATTGTCCTTTATGATAATACTTTCAACACACAACAAGACAAAGCATCCACAGATGCACACATAGATACGTTTACTGGACAAAAAAAAAACTGACGGGTGCATCTGTTTGCACGTCTATTTACGCATCTAGAGACCCGCGTCTAATGGTGCATCTATATAGCAGACAGATGCATGTATAGATGCACATACAGACGTGTAAATAGATGCTCTACTAAAAAATTTAAAAAATAGATAGATGCATTGTTAAATGCGTGCATAGACGCATTTATAAACGATCTTATAGACACTTCTATAGATGCGCAAATAGATGCTACCTGAACACACAGATGCGTATATAGATGCATTTATAAACGCACTGATAGACGCGCTACATAATATTTTTTAAATTTACAGAATGCTGTGTATGTTGTGTATGCTATGTAGTTACAGGAATCCCATTTCCACATTGTGTAATTCAATTCTTACAGCCAACCGCATTTTAATTAGCACTCTTGCAAGCACGTCTATAGCCAACAATTACAATTCCAAATAAAACATTACAACTCCAAAACGTTTAGTTCACAAGGCATTAATTGATAGAACGTTGCACAAGAAAATTGAAAGCTCAAAAGTGCATGTATGTACATATAGCATGAAGGTAAGCCACGTGATGTGGCTTCAAGTACAAAAAATAAGAGGAGTGTATATACAAGAGGCACGAAGCCAAGCCAGTGGCTTTAAGTACAAAAAAGAGTAGCTAACACTACTTCTACGACTAATCTAAGTTCTCCATGTCCTCGTCCCTTCCATGCTCCCTTTTGCACTCCCTTCTCCGCCTCCTTCCTGGTCTTCTTCCTCGTCTTCTTGTGTAGGGGCCTATAAACAAGGGACAACATATATCAATGTATGAAAAATCAAATCTTTACTTATAATATTGACATTTTTTAATTACTTTCAAATACCTCGGGGGACGCTCCAGTAGCCCAGATATACTGCTCCTCAGTAATCAACCCATCATGATAGAAGTGCTTCCATGTATCTTCTTTGCGATGGTGGTGGTGGTAGGCTATCTCGACAGGAGTAGGGTATCTGCCCACGATATCAAGCTGCAAGACGACACAATTTATAGAGGGGTTAGTACAAAGAAACAACCTCCTAATAAACTATATAAGCAATATAATTTGAGATCGATACTTACAAATTGGGCCTCCCATGATTCAACACCCCCTGCTCCAAAATGCACGCTTCCATATTGCTCCATCTCGATCCTTCGTGTCGCCATGTGTTGCAGACTGGGGTTCTCCCTCGCTGACTTCATTGCTTTCTTCCACTCATGCTTGTGAGCGGTGTGGGGCGGGCCCCTTGGTGGTTGACCTCCCTCGACCCTGGTAAGCTTCGCTAGTGCTTGCCTCTTAAGCGAAGATCTTTTATTGCCAAGTATCATAACAATCTTTGACTTGGCCCATTTATCTATGAACTGACGATTGGGGGGGTTAGGATACCTAGAGCAAACTGTAGCGAGGGTCTCATCAACTAACCTCTTTGGCTGGTCTTTGTAGTGGGTAAAGCAATCTGTGTAATTGTTAGCAATTACAAAGCGCATGAAGGCCATGATGTCCTTCCCCTCTGCATCCATCAAGATGCCTCCTGTCTAAGTGATGTCATAGAAGATCATACCATCACCTGGAGGCACGTCTAAATCATCTGAATCATCATCGTCCCCACCACCACCCCTCTTAAACAACTGTGCGATGCATCCCCCACCACTCTCCCTACTACTACGCCTGCTACCGTGTCATGCCGAGCTAGTACGTTGGCCACTCGTAGCTAGAGAATCGAGTCTCGACTACACAGGAGTACGCCGACGGCTCTGCGAGATAGAAGGACCTCCTGACGGCATGGGGGAAGGGGCATAATATGGCATGGGAGAAGGGCCTCGGCTGTGTAGCTGGCTAGGATGTGCTGACTTCTTTGGGGTAATCTCAGCTAGTGTGGGATTGGGGTGGTTTGGAGTCTGTAGTGCCGACTCCTGGGGGGTGTTTAAAGTACCCGCCATGTAGCCGTATAACTCCGCAGGACTGGGAGGGTGCCCTAAAAGGTTATATAATTCCCTAAAAATAGACTCTCGAAGATCAGGTGAGCCTGAAGAGCTTCCTGGCCACCTGATGAACTGGAAAAAAAAAAAAGAAGATTATTGATGAGCTGAGAAGAGAAAAAGAAGAGAAAAAGAAGAGAAAAAGAGAGAGAAAAGGGAAGGGAAGAGAAGAGAAGGGAAGGGAAGGGAAGCATCTAAATCTATCGGAGCACGTCTATAGATGCATCTGAGTAGCGCGTCTATTTTTGCGTATAACAGCATGTCTATAGACGCGACTGTCTGTGTCTATAAATAGGCTAGACGCATTGATAGACGTGCTTGTAGATGCGGTTTTAGACACACTGTGAGACGTGTCTATAGACATGCTCCGACCGAAGGACTATTCTAAAAAGTGGAAAAGGACATGTGCCCGACACAAAAGCATAACATTGATACCAAAATCAACCGATTCTTGGATACGACAAAGGACAAATTCAAAAAGAGCAACTTCCAAAGAAGAACAACTGTAAATAGACTTACCTTGGATAGAGGTATGGAAGCTTCTTGTCCTTCTTCAAAGTTGCTTCTCTTCCTTGTTCACCCTCTTCTCCTATAAGCCTGGAAGTAAGTGTGGGTGCCTTCCTCTTAAGTGTAAGCCTGGAAGTAAGTGTGGGTGCCTTCCTCTTAAGTTTCGAACTGTGGATCTATTAATATAAAAGCAAGCAAGCCGCGTGAAGCTTATGTTAAGAAAAGCAAAGTAAGCGCGCTAAAACTAGATTTGAAAACCGCGTCTAAAATCGCATCTATAAGCGCGTGTAATTCCCATCTAAATACACAGAGCAGACACGGTTTTAGATGTGCCTATAGATGCATACCACAAAATAGACAAATGCGGTTTTAGATGCACCTCTAGATGCACCACAGAGTTTTAAAATTAAATATTTGAAGAAAAGCAAATATTTTTGGGTTGTTTGTTTGTAGGATGTCTTCATCTTCAAAAGTAGCTCCAGTGAGGATGAATCCTTCCGTATCCACCATCGCAAAATGTGGTTGGAGCAAAAAATCAAATGCATGTGTGATCGATGTTGAGGAAACATGTATCGTGCACATAGGATTACACTCAATCACATCTCAAAGTATGGAGAATGGGATGCAACCGTAAACATGGTAAGTGTTAAATAGTTAAGGTTGATTGAGATACTATGGGTGTTCATATGTTTGAGATATGATCCCGTTTTACTTTGATACAAGATGCAGTGCCACACCCGCATATATTGCCCTATGCTCGCCGTGAGGAGGCGCAGTGTCGGCGATATGAGGTGGGATCTTCAGGAGGGACCGTTATGGATGCATGGACTGATGGTGATAGTAGCCCTCCGCCATTACCTCATGAAGCCGTGGAGGAGGAGGTGTTTGATGATATGGTGCGGGATTTATATGTCCATCAATCTGAAGGGAGGGATGATAGCATGGAGCAGGATTATCTTTTTACCGCAGCATCGACTCCACTGTTTGAGGGGTGCACATTCTCTATTCTACGTGCCTCCCTTGAGTTACTAAACTTGCAAACCATCTATGGATGGAGCAATGCAAGTTTGAATGCATTAGTCAAGTAAGCTTTAAAGTCTCTTCTCAGTCTCTTTTACAAACATGGTGAATTATGCTAGTGGGTCAATTACTCGAATGCTTTTCCTCATTTATGGTCTTCACATGCAGGGTATTGTGTAAAATGCTACCAAGGGAGAATAAATTACTAACCTCAAGAGATATGGCAAGACACATGTGACCTCTCTTGGAGGATTAGATTACAAGCGCATCCATGCATGCGTCAAGGATTGCGTTTTGTTTCGTGGACTACATAAGGATGCAAGAGAGTGCCCTACTTGTGGAGACTTTGGACGTGCCTCGTAAGTTCTATGACATTTTCCCATAATCCCTCGCATCCAACATATGTTCAACTGCAAATCCATTACAGAGCTCATGTCATGGCATTCCTCCCATCGATCAACCGATGGCAAGTGGATAACTCTTGCAGACTCTCCTGTGTGGAAGCATATTGAAGACACATGGCCAAGCTTCAAGGAAGAACCTAGGAGCTTGAGACTTGGATTGGGTATGGACGGTGTGAACCCATTTGGTCTCAAAAGCACCTCTTACAATGTATGGCCAGTGATATTGGTGAATTATAATCTTCCACCCTCTATGGCTATTAAGAAAGGACATGTTATGCTGTCCCTTCTAATTCCAAGGAAACATAAAGTCAAAAATCCTGATGTTTATTTGGAGCCTTTGATTGACGAGCTAGAGATACTTTAGAGAGGTATCAAGGTGCATGATGTGAGCAAGCCTCCTCGTCATGAGACTTCAACTGCAAAGCAGTCTTGATGTGGATGATGCATGACTTCCCAAGCTATGGCGAGTGTTCAGGTAAGCATTGCACTTCTAATTATGAATAGGCAAAGGATGTGGCACACTAAACCCACCTTCAACTCTTAATTGCATCTATTGTTTAGGTCTCACTACATCGGGTTACCATGCATGTCCTATTTGTGGTCCTTTGCTAGTTGCCTCATGGGCAGACGCATTGAATAAGGTCATCTATGAGAATCACCATGGATTTCTCCCACCTGATCATCCTAGATATGTTGCCCCTTGGAACGAAGTCCTCCCACAATCACTCACTGTGGGAGATTGGATGAGAATTTGGGACGGCTCTACGACTCCTCCACCACTTGGCATGTGCTAGTAAGGGTTTGTAACTATTGTGTGCTATATTGGCTAGAAATAAGATTGCCCACTAACACCAGCTTTTGTTTAGATACTCCATCTTTTATTGTTTACCATATTGGTCCCACCTCAAGATCAATCACCTGCTTGATCCCATGCATATCTTCAAGAATGTGGCATCTACCATTTGGGAGCATTTGAATGGGACATGAGATTCCGTAGGCATAAGGGAGGATCTATGTACCACAAGGAGGATGCGTGAAGCTTGGCCACAAGAGAGACCAAATGGGCATGTTTTTTTACCTCGTGCACCATGGAGGTTATCAAAGCTAGAGATGGCAACGGTGAAGTGCGCTATTACTACAATTCATACTCCCACTAGATGCATGAGGTGTTTGAAGGGAGCCTTTACAAAGAGCCTGAAAAGAGGTGTAGAGCAATTATATGGCTTGAAATCTCATGATTGGCACAAGATGCTCCAAGTAAGTATTTTATGTGCATAATGTCTTTTTCCCTTCAAATTTGTGAGTGAATAATTATAAGCAACTAATCAACCACCTCCTTTTGGGTTCAGTTCATACTACCTACTAGCATTTCTCGTAGTGCATCGAAGGATGTGAAAGATTGTATTTACAAGATGGGCGATCTTGTGAGGTACTTTACATGATACAAAATATGATGCGTATCAATGCTCCATGCAAGGTGTTCATATTGCTAATATGGTATACTTTTTCATTTCTAGGTATGTGAGCTCAAAGGAAATAGTTCCCACCATGCTTGAGAATGCTCGAGTTATGTCAGTGGAGGTGGTTTGTTTAGTGGAGGAGACATTTCCATGTTCTATTCTCACAAGCCAACTACATCTTATAGTGCATTTGGTGGATGAGATTGCTATATGCGGTACTATACATGCACGATGGTTGTTCTTCCTCGAGCGCTTCATGAAGACCTTGAAGGGCTTCATGAGACAAAATGCAAGATCGGAAGGTAGCATGGCCAAGGGTTGGTTGGTACAAGAGTCACTTGTATATATTTCTAAGTTTCTTGCTGATGTGGATAGCTCTCTCCCACGACTATGGAGAGATGATGAAGACCTAAGGATGAGCTCTATTGTGCGTCAAGGGAAAGGATGCAACAAAATAATAGACACGGAGTTGCATAATAGTATCAACCTCTATTGCGAGCTTAATAGTGATGTGATGAAAAGATGGGTGACAAGATACGAGGATGCAAAGGCAAGAAGACAAGAAGAAAGGGCCCTCTTTTGTACACACCATGGATCTCGTGTGCCATACCCTCAGTATCTAAGAGCACTTCCAAAGGATATTCATGTGGATTGGCTACTTGATGAAATGGAGAAAGCAGAGAAAGACGAGGGGATGCATATCACAATGGAAGAATGGGAGTATGCTAGGGGATGCATGAGCAAGGTCAGTATATAGAATGTTATGCATAAGTTAGGAGCTATCAATAATTTAGATTGCTTATTTAATTAATTTTTTCTTAGTGTAGTGAACTATGTTCAATGCTATATGGTGTGAGGGCAAGCATTTTCGAACACAACGGATTGATGATAAGAGAAACACACAAGATTGCGGCATCATTGCTAGCTTTGCGGGAGCCAATGGAGCCATGGATGATTATTGTGGTATAATCCAAGATATTATTAAGCTTGACTTTCGATGCTTCTTTGTGTATGTTTTGGATGTAAAGTGGTTTAAGGATGTGGTGGAAAGGGGCCCTAATGCAACAATCAAATGCCATGCAAGTGGGTTTGTAACTATTGACTCCACAAAGTTTTGGCAAAGTAGGAAGGACACACTAGTACTACCGCAACAATGTGAACAGGTATTGTGCACACATATAAAAATACTCGCTTTTAAATATTTGATACCTTTGATGCAAGGAAAATAACATGATTGTATTTGTGTTTGAATTAGGTTGTCTATCAACCAATCGTGGATAATAATAGATGGTGGCATGTCATACCTATTATGCCACATTCCAAAGTGATGTATAGTACATTTACTAATATGGAGCATATGAAGGATGATCATGGCCATGGAGGTGATGATGACCATGATACGAGAGAGGAGGAGGATCATGAGATAGGAGATACAGATATTGAGGCCATTACCCATGAGGACGAGCCTACCATTGGTGATGCTGATTTCGATGAGCACATGAGTAGCACAAGTAGTAGTGGATTGAATGTATTTGTATATCTAAACACTTGTTTGGATTTTGAAGTAGATAGTTTGGCAAGGGTTGATCTCATCGAGGATGAGATTGAACCGTAGCCCATCATTGATATTGGCAAAACTATTTTACATATTGTCTCATGCTCCTCACCTCACTTAATTCTTGTATATGTGGGCTTGCAAGAAAGCATTGTTGTTTTTGTTAAAATTATGTGCTTTGGTAATCATGGGCAATGTTTGGAAAGCAGTGATGTACACTAAAATCTCACTTTCTGTATTCTCTATTTAACGTCTAAATACGTGTCTAATTCTTAGTGTAGATGCACAAATAGACGCGCTAATACACGTGCAAATAGGCACACTGATAAATGCAATGTTAGACGGGCTCGTATTTTCTCAGTGTAGATGCGCTAATAGACGTGTTAATACACGTGCAAATAGATGAGTTATTAGATGTGCTATTAGATGTGCCCATAATTTCTCTATTCAAGCAACGCCTATAGACGCGCTCGCTATTTTGCACATCTATCAAGCACGTCTATAGTTGCTTTGTGTTGTTGTGACATCATCGCCATAGCTCTTGAAGTGCTTCTCCTTAGTATTTCCCCAAGAGATGCTACCTACAAAATTGCAAGAGGAGGAGGAGGAATGGGAGTAGTGGTTGTGTGCAAGGGGAGGTGGTATTCTATGTGCGTACTGATGGTTGCTACTCCCAAAGGATGAAAAAAAACATGCATTAAGGCAAAAGTAACGAGAATCCAAGATTTCCATCCATTTGACGACGGACAATAACTTCAAGTGACAAGTGCACCAATGATGTAATTTCACGCTAACCAAAGTACTCATAAAATATACAAAATTATTTTTCCCTGGACCTTCACTAATGGGGCAGGCCAATAATTCAAAGAGCCTCTTACACCACGCTTGCAAACACCAATCAAAAATTTCCACTTGGGCCTCCTAAGAATTTTACCTTTTGAAGGAGATGAACCATACCTATACCCTTCCAAGAGGTCAGGCCAAAAAACTAGTGGGATCTATGTGTACTAAACATTTCTTCTGGTTGGCACCTGTATGAGACCTTCCATAAATTCCCAAGGCTAATGTATATTAATGATGAGATTTTGAATAGGCATCTAGTCCTTTCAAATTTAAGTAAGTGTAGCATACCATCTTTGGATGGGAAATTTTAACAAAGCACTCAAAGATATGAACCCTTGGGACCTGGATTCAAAAGAAGTGAATTTTAAATCTAGATATTTTTCAAAATTCCACACATACGGGTTATTTTTTTAGGGTCATTGTTTGCGTGGGTGTAGCCATTTTTGGTGAGGTTCACGGACTTTTCTGTATATAGGTATCTTGCATGACCCATAACTTATGCATTGCTCAATGGAATTCATAACTTATGCATTGCTCAATGGAATTCAGCAAACTTTGTCTTCAAGACGTTGTAGTACACATTCCAAACTTGAACATGAGTGCAAAAAATTATGGAATAAGGATTTGAAACAATGGAATAAGGATTTGGAACAAGACCGTTAAAGCATTAGAAGTGCTATGTTGCATGTGAAGCATGCATCTTGAAGACTATAGGATATAGCAATTTATTCAAAAACATCAAAATTTTGTTCTATACATACATGCAACCAAGTAATCATCCAAAAATACACTACGTGAGCTTCTCCTCAACCCAAGGACATGAGAACATTATGCATGGGTTAACGGGCCTCCAATGTTGTGCTAAAGTGATGCATACCCATTTGAGGGCACGCTCCATAACTTTCTTTTGATTTGTTAAAAACCAAAACGGATTGAAATTTTGGAATCCAAACTATTGGAACTAGTGCACAGTGGTCTTAAAAAATTAATAGCTATTGGTATTGGTATCTAGATTCACCCTAAAATGGAAGAAGTTGAAAAAGTGCAATTTGTGCATGTGAAAAGATATTTTAATAGATCCAACACTATTTACAATTTTGAATTGTTTCTTTTTCCATGCACTTGCTTGCTATAGGACTCATAAGCATACCAAAGGTCATTGCATTTAATAATACATAGCATCAAACCCGATAGTGTGCCCTTTGTCCTATTTGTGTTTTGAAGCATTTGAGCCACATTGCACTTGTTTGGGATATCCAATTCTGCTAACGTGTATCGCTAGAGAGGGGTAAACTGACAGTTGAAATTTCACTACTCCTGCACATTTCAAAATTTCACACTTCCCGCCCATCAAATCTTGGAAGATCAAGTATCTGCAGCCTGACCCCACCCTACAAACGCTCTGCAACTGGCACGAACCTCGATGTGACCTTGCGCAGACTTTGGTTCGTTAGTAAAAGTCGCTATATAGCGACTTTTACTAACGTCGCTATATAGCGACGCTTAGTAAAAGTCGCTATATAGCGACTTTTAAAGGTCGCTATATAGCGACACTGAGACAATATATTATAGCGACGTTTTACAGAGAGGTTTTTTTTTTTTTTTAGCCTTAAATTTTATTTTCTTCCAATGACAAAATTTTTTAAATTTTCATACATGTTTGAGCTCATAGAGAATTAAAAAATGAGAGCATGTACATCAAGCATTTGAAGCTCATATATTCATGTCCAAGTTTGAGATGAGAAAAATCAAATTAAATAAGAGCATTTACATCAACTGTTTCATCTTGAGCCAAGTCTAAGGCGCCAAGCAAGTCTATCTCCAACTCTATACCGAGTTGATCTCTTATATCATCATCGTACTCTAGCATCGTACGTTCACCTAAAAGTATTTGATCATCTTCTTCAATTAAGCTTAAGTGTGGTGATTGATCTTGACGATTGTTGTCTTCCTCGTCAATATCGTGATCTCCATCCTCCTCCCGTGCGATGTCATTATGCGCATCTTCCTCTTGCCTCATATGGTGATCTACATCTTCTTCGCTAGATTCATCAATTGGATCCGGCATTGGTAGTGGCATCTCCATATCCACATCTCGATCTTTAAAAATCTGCTTACTTCGTGGTGCAACTTGGATCACGTACCACCATCTTGGATCAGAATGATCCGGATGAAAAACCACCTATATTGAAGATGAAAAATCACGTGCCAAATGTCGTCAATTATATATATATCAATGGACTTAAAAAACGAAAGCTTCGACTAATTAAATCATTAGTATGCACTTGCTCACAGTGCTCGGGAAGAACAAAAGTATCACTTTCATCGGTCCAATGTTTGGTGGAGTCTATTGCAAAGAGACCGCTACCATCTTTTCTCACAGTCGCATGGGGACCGTTGTAAGTAGTTCTAAACCATTTTACATCAAGAATGAAAATAGTAAATCGTCTGAAATCAATTTCATAGATGTCGCGTATGGTTCCACAACAATCCAACTGTGAGGAGAGAAGATTGGTATCCGAAGCACTTGCTCGGCTATCTTGTGTGAAGTTAGCCATGACTCCACAATCATACGTGACTCTCTTTGAATCGATGCATTCTACGCGAAAATGTCGTCCATATGACCATAATGCACTGTACTTTTTGTACTGTAAAAGAGCATCATTACAATGAAGATGCACCTATTTTATAGCATATATTGCCACAAATAATTACTTAATTACGTCAAGAGATAAGAAACTTACATGCACCATACATCCAGATGATAACTCCCGCTCGTGCTCGTTTATTATCTCTCCATCACGTTCGGCTTTACGTATAGCTAGTTGTAGCCAATCAAGTGACATGTGAGTAGGGAGAAGAGCCAGATCTCGTGGATATGGTTGTGATCGCCTGTACATTACTCTGAATCTCGTCCTTGCATTTATTCTTTCTGCTTTGGCCACTTCATATCACTCAATCCACTTCTGCATCTCAGGGCTATTGAGGATACAAAACTTATTGAATTTCTCCATTTGCTCTTCGCTCATCTTTCTTTCAATCCCTTTTCCTTGGGGGACCTCGCCAATGATGCGATCATCATCCTTGTTGTGCCAAGCTTGCGGCATATCAGGATCCGTGGATGCAAGAAACTCTGTGATATATACTAATGATCTTGCACAAGCCATCCCTCTGCCATGCTTGCTTCTGGTCTTGCTCTTTGTCTTACAAACCCCTTTAAAGTTTTCATAAACCGCTCGAGAAAAAACATCCATCGATTATGAACGGTACCTGCTATAGCCACCTCATCAACTATGTGCACAAGCAAGTGGACTTGAGTTGTCATAATGCTTGAGGGAAAGTGCTTCTCAAGCAAGCATACGGCTTCGATGGATTCCACCCTAGCCTTCTCGATGCTCGATATAGAGATCTCTTTTTGAGATATCCACCTATTTCACATGTCCATGCATATGTAAGATATTTGAGATATCCACCTATTTCACATGTCCATGAAGAAAATACATAATGCGAATTGATAGTAAGCATACCTCACAATACCACAGATCTTGAATATAGCATTTCTAACATCTTCTTGTAAGCACCCTTTTATTGTAATTGGAAGGATGAACTATCAAAGCAACAATGAAATCATGTCAACAATATAACATAATAATAATTACGCTAATGCATCACTATTATCGGTACACTAATTCTACTTAGAATACCTGTAAGACCTTGTGCCAATCATGGGACTTGAGGCCACTAAGCTTATTGTCCTTTGAAAATGCTCCTTTCAAGCAACGCATGTACCCTGTCGGTGTTTGAAAAGAGGCAATGTCTGCCTTGATCGCTGCCTCCTCCCTCGTAGAGAGGATCCACGTTGCTTTCGGGAGGATAACTTTTCCTGAAGCATGCACTTGGGGCCACAAACGAGACATCCTATTCATAGCACGCAAGTCTTCTCGCACTCCTCTCAAGTCCTTGGAACCAACCAAGTGTGCCCAAATGGTAGCCCCCACATTCTTAAAGATATGCATGGGATCCAAGAGATGATTGATTTGTAACTGACCCCAATAAGGAAGCTCGTGAAAGATCGATAGCCTCTTCATACCAGGAGGAGGTTCCTCTCCATTCTCCCTCCAAGCTTGAATCCAATCACTTGCTTTCAAATATGATGGTGGTGGATCAAGCTGACCTCCACGTGCGAGATGGTCGAGTGGAAGGTATCGAGCATGACCTTCATAAACATTTTTCCTCATGTGTTTGGAGTAGCGTGCAAGCGATTTCAGAGCGGGTCCACAAACAGGACAAGCATGGTACCCACTTGTAACAAGTCCTGCACGCGTGCATGAATATGTTAGTACAAGACATGCGTGCAAAAGAGAGTAAAAAAAGCATAATCCCTCATTGTACATGTAAAGACATAACCGCGTACCTGCGCACTCTCCATATCCTGGGTAGTCATGCATGGTCCACATCAAGATACCCCTGACTAAAATATCATTGGTATGCCTAGGAGCTCTGGAAATATCAAAGACCTGCACTGGACTCTCCATAATATCTGTAACTCCTCTATCAAAGGTGCCATGTACACGTCCATGTTTTTTGCCTTGTACTTTCCTGGCACAAGTAGTGCAAGCATGAGGTGTCCCTTTTTTATTGTTAGCCATGGTGGGATATTGTAATTCACCACGACTATGGGCCATGTCGACCAAGATGTCGAGCGTAACCCGAAAGGATTCATGCCGTCCATGGCTAGCCCAAGATGTAAGTTGCGTGGCTCTCTCGCAAAGTCCGACCACTGATTATCTATGTGCTTCCAAGCTGCACAATCTGCAGGAATCCTCAATGTGTGATCAGTGGACCGATGAAATGCATGCCATGTCATCAACTCCGCTATGGATTTGCATCGAAACATGTGTTGTATTCTTGCAATGATGGAAAAGTGTCTTAAGACCTTTACCGGTATCCTCTCACCCTGCAAGTCATCTCTATATCGTTGTTCCCCACACTTTGGACAACTAGCCAAATCTCCATGCTCACGACGAAAGAGAATACAATCATTACGGCAAGCATGGATGGTATCATAATCCATACCCACCATTGTTAGCATCTTTTTCGCTTCATCTCTTGATGCGGGCATGGTATTTGGTGCAGGCAACATCTTTTGGAGCAACCTATGACAAAGACACTATCCAAATGATGATTCTCAAAACAAACAATATCCAAATAATGAGTCAATCAAATTAATGCAAGGGCTAACCTCATTAAGGCCGAGACACTTGTATCCGACCACCCATACTGTACTTGTAGATTCAAGATTGAGAGACAAGCACGTAGTTTAGACATCCTGGCACCCTCGTACAATTGTGTTGATTGCAACTCTCACATTTTCACCTCAGACTCTGACGTCACGTGTACGTGGGATGTAGTGCCCCTAAAAATGGAATCCATCATGTCGACCATACCCTCGTCGTCATCCGGGAGACTATAGTCGTGTTGAAAGTGAGAAGGTATATGTGTACCCTCGTCACCCTCGTCATCCTGTCATAAGCTCATTCGTGTAAATAGAAGATCTTCTAATTCCGGGTATACAATAAGATTGCGAACTTAAATAGCTTTGACTTACCGATGATCCATCAACATGTGCAACACCAACGGGGGGTACTGGTTCCGGCTCCTCCCCATACATCCGCAAGTGGCGCATGATAATACAACGTTGATGTCGTACTTCTCGCTTGCAATGAGTGCAATGACAATATAACCTCTCCGTAAGCCACTTCGTGCTCCCGGGTGTTGGCGCATCATCGGATGAGCTTCCACTCGTCCCTTCCATCTACACTTATAAAACCAAAACATAAGCATGAAGAGGAGATGTACACAATTATGAGCATAGCATGTTTAATTTGAGCTTCTCTTGAGGCTATATAAAAAGAATGACGTCGCTATATAGTAAGGATTGAAACAAAAAATCCTATATAGTAAGGCTATGTAGTAAGAGGAGATATTGACAATTATAGGCATAGCATGTTTGAGCTTCACAAGAGGCCACACCAAAAAATAAACAGTAAGCGTCGCTATATAGCGACGCTTGTTCGTCGCTATATAGCGACGTTTTTAATTTAAAGCGTCGCTATATAGCGACGCTTTAAATTAAAAACGTCGCTATATAGCGACGAACAAGCGTCGCTATAGTGATGCTGTGGGTTATATAGCGACACTTTAAATTAAAAACGTCGCTATATAGCGACGAACAAGCGTCGCTATATAGCGACGCTGTGGGTTAAAACCCGAAACGCCGAAACGCGCAGCGTTTTGCTCAAAGCATTCCTAATCTCTCAAGTAAGCCACCCAAAATCTCCTCCCACCTATTTTCACTGACCTCCCATCTATTCCAAGCAACCTCCTACTCTATTTCCCACTCCTCACCCTTCTCCTACCTCTTGTACACCCTCTCTCTCCTTTTTCCCTCTTTGGTTTCCAGAAAGAAAGTTCTTCAAGAGGTGAGTTTCTTTCAACAATGTAGGTTGTTTGTTTGTTAGCTTTGGTTTTGTGAGTGTTTCTACTTGTATTGCTAAAGTTTTAAACTAGTTTTCATGCTTGATTAGAAAGGATTGAAACAAAAACGAAATTTCAAGAAAGAAAGAAAGAAACTCACCTCTTCTTCCTGTATTTCTCTTCCTTCTCTTCCTTCTCTTCTCCTCAATCTCGTCCTTTCCTTGTCTCCTCAATCTTCTCTTTCCTTGTCTCCTTTCAAGAAGTTGCTTTTGTGATCTCCTCTTTCCACTAACATCTTATTTGAAAAAATGGGTTGTTTTCTCTCTTTTGTAGGGCCAGTCCACTACACCGAGCGGGACATACTCTCTCTTTTGTGGGGCCAGTCCACTACACCGAGCAGGACATACTTTTACAGGTAAGTGCTTCCTCTTCTTTCCATTTAAGCTTTTTGTTATTTGCATTGGCCTGCAGCTAGCGCCTTAAGCGCTAGCTGCAGTGATGGGCGTAGGAACCCTCTCTTCCCCCTTCTCTTTTTCTCATTTTTCCCCCTTCTCATTTTTCCCTCTTCTCTTATTCTCTCTTTCCCCCTTCTCTCTTTCCCCCTCTCTCTTTTCCCTTCTCTCTTTCCTTTCCCCCTTATTCTCTATTTCCTTTCCCTCTTATTCTCTTATGCTTATGCTTCTCTCATTCCCCCTTCTCTATTTCCCCCTTCTCTCATTCGCATAAGCTCTTTTTCCGTATGAGCATAAGCTCCTTCTCTATTTCCGCATGAGCATAAGCATGAGCTTATGCTTATGCTTATGCTTATGCTTAAGCATAAGCATGAGCATAAACTCATGCTTATGCTCATGCATGAGCATGAGCTTATGCGTAAGTTTCCGCATCAGCTTATGCGGAAATAGAGAATGAGAGAAGCTTATGCTTCTCTCATTCTCTTTTTCCGCATAACCTCCTTCTCTTTTCCCGCATAAGCTCCTTCTCTATTTCCGCATGAGCATAAGCTCCTTCTCTTTTTTCGCATGAGCATAAGCTCTTATGCTCATGCGGAAATAGAGAAGGAGCTTATGCGGGAAAAGAGAAGGAGGTTATGCGGAAAAAGAGAATGAGAGAAGCTTATGCATAAGCTCATGCATGAGCATGAGCTTATGCGTAAGTTTCCGCATAAGCTTATGCGAAAATAGAGAATGAGAGAAGCTTATGCTTCTCTCATTCTCTTTTTCCGCATAAGCTCCTTCTCTCTTTCCGCATAAGCTCCTTCTCTTTTTCCGCATGAGCATAAGCATGAGCTTATGCTTATGCTTATGCATAAGCATAAGCATAAGCTCTTATGCGGAAACTTACGCATAAGCTCATGCTCATGAGCATAAGCATGAGCTTATGCTTATGCTTATGCATAAGCATAAGCATAAGCTCATGCTTATGCTCATGCATGAGCATGAGCTTATGCGTAAGTTTCCGCATAAGCTTATGTGGAAATAGAGAATGAGAGAAGCTTATGCTTCTCTCATTCTCTTTTTCCGCATAAGCTCCTTCTCTCTTTCCGCATAAGCTCCTTCTCTATTTCCGCATGAACATAAGCATGAGCTTATGCTTATGCATAAGCATAAGCATAAGCATAAGCATAAGCTCATGCTTATGCTCATGCATGAGCATGAGCTTATGCGCAAGTTTCCGCATAAGCTTATGCGAAAATAGAGAATGAGAGAAGCTTATGCTTCTCTCATTCTCTTTTTCCGCATAAGCTCCTTCTCTCTTTCCGCATAAGCTCCTTCTCTATTTCCGCATGAGCATGCTTATGCTCATGCATGAGCATGAGCTTATGCGCAAGTTTCCGCATAAGCTCATTCTCTCTTTCCGCATAAGCTCCTTCTCTCTTTCCGCATGAGCATGAGCTTATGCGCAAGTTTCCGCATAAGCTTATGCGGAAATAGAGAATGAGAGAAGCTTAAGCTCCTTCTCTCTTTCCGCATAAGCTCTTTCTCTATTTCCGCATGAGCATAAGCTCATGCTTATGCTCATGCATGAGCATGAGCTTATGTGCAAGTTTCCGCATAAGCTTATGTGGAAATAGAGAATGAGAGAAGCTTATGCTTCTCTCATTCTCTTTTTCTGCATAAGCTCCTTCTCTCTTTCTGCATAAGCTCCTTCTCTATTTCTGCATCCGCATAAGCATGAGCTTATGCTCATGCATGAGCATGAGCTTATGCGCAAGTTTCCGCATAAGCTTATGCGGAAATAGAGAATGAGAGAAGCTTAAGCTTCTCTCCTTCTCTCTTTCCGCATAAGCTCATTCTCTCTTTCCGCATAAGCTCCTTCTCTCTTTCCGCATGAGCATAAGCTCATGCTTATGCTCATGCATGAGCATGAGCTTATGCGCAAGTTTCCGCATAAGCTTATGTGGAAATAGAGAATGAGAGAAGCTTATGCTTCTCTCATTCTCTTTTTCCGCATAAGCTCCTTCTCTCTTTCCGCATAAGCTCCTTCTCTATTTCCGCATCCGCATAAGCATGAGCTTATGCTTATGCTTATGCTTAAGCATAAGCATAAGCTCATGCTTATGCTCATGCATGAGCATGAGCTTATGCGCAAGTTTCCGCATAAGCTTATGCGGAAATAGAGAATGAGAGAAGCTTAAGCTTCTCTCATTCTCTTTTTTCGCATAAGCTCCTTCTCTCTTTCCGCATAAGCTCATGCGGAAAAAGAGAAGGAGCTTATGCGGAAATAGAGAATGAGTTTCTGCATAAGCTCTTTCTCTTTTTCCGCATAAGCTCTTTCTCTTTCTCTTTTGCGTGAGCATATGCGGAAATAGAGAATGAGAGAAGCTTATGCTTCTCTCCTTCTCTATTTCCGGATATGCGGAAACATGAGCATAAGCTCATGCTCACCCATGAGCATAAGCATAAGCTCATGCGGAAAAAGAGAAGGAGCTTATGCGGAAATAGAGAATGAGAGAAGCATAAGCTTCTCTCATTCTCTATTTCCGCATAAGCTCCTTCTCTTTTTCCGCATGAGCATAAGCATGCGGAAACTCATTCTCTACTTTATGCATAAGCTCCTTCTCTATTTCTGATGCCTATGCTTAAGCATAAGCTCATGCTTATGCTCATGCATGTGCATGAGCTTATGCTTAAGTTTCCGCATAAGCTCATGCTTATGCGTGAGCTTATGCGGAAATAGAGAATGAGAGAAGCATAAGCTCATTCTCTATTTCTGCATAAGCTCATTCTCTATTTCCCACTCTATTTCCCCCTTCTCTCCTTCTCTATTTTCCCTCATCTCTTTCCCCTTCTCTATTTCCCCCTTCTCTCATTCTCTATTTCCTCATTCTCATTCTTTTCTTTCCTTTACATCTTCTTTCCCTCTTATCTTTCCCTCTTCTTTCCCTCTTTCCTTTCCCTCTTCTTTCCTTTCCCTCTTCTTTCTTCTTGCCTATGCCTATGCCTATGAGAATGCTCATGTTTGTTTTTTGTTTTCTGTTTTCGTGTTTGTATCTATGTTAGACATGGGATCACGTCACTCATCGGACGAGTACGGACAGCCTCGCAGGAGGAGAGCTCACGATCTATATGCTCCAGAGGACTTTGATTCCTCTCAGGCGACTACCCCGAGGACTACCCTTGGTCCGACTCCTCTCAGTCCTAGCACTGTGACTACCCCTGGTCCGACCCCTCTTCCATGTAGCACTGCGACTACCCCTCAGGGGACTCCTTTGCTAGCCGCGCATGGCTTTGTTGGGACTCCCGACGAGTTTGTAGCGCAGATGAGCGATGAGGAGGCAGCGAGATTCTTCTCTCTGCTCTCTCAGAGGACCTTCGCAATTCCTTCCCCTACACCGACGGGTGGACGTACTGCCCAGCCATCCCCTCGCGCCCCTTCGACAGCGGGATCATCACCTGCGCATGCCTCCCGCAAGGGAAGGAAGAGTAGGATGGGCGGCTCATGTTGTGCTGACTCGGGAGATGTAGACGAGTCAGCACACTCATGCTCCTTTAGGTCTCCACTTGGTCCGGAGACACAGTATCAGTCAGGTCCTTTTCCCTCTCCTACTCCCACAGCTACTCCTCGATCCGGAAGCGGTCGCGCAGCTTCCACTCCTTCAGACTCTGCTACCGTCAGTCCCCCTTACTCATCAGGGGATCTCTCCTATCAAATCACATCTGTCGGAGAGATAATAGAAGACAAAAAGGGCAAAGCAGTGATGGCTGCCATGAGGCGGTTGATGAGTCATCACTTCAAGAGCGGCATAAATATCGATTGGCGGTATCAAGATGCCCAAAAGAAGCAGGCTGTGATTGATGAGTTAAAACAAAGATATCCTAATCCGCCAAATGTGGAGTTTAATAACAATTATATGCTCGAGCGCATGGGTTTGGTCCTAAAGCATCGCAGATCAACCATGCGTACTTCCATTACAAAGGGGTTGGCTAAACCCAGCTGGGCAGACAAAGCTGATTGGAAGTACTTGAGAAGTACTTCAAGAAGCAACATAGGGACCATCCCGAAATGTTCGAGGGTCAGAGGAGGGCTGCGAAGAGACGGCTGGACGTCGTAGGTACTTCGCACTTTGGTGCAGGCGGACGGTATGCGTTCGAGGCAACCGTGGTAAGTCTACTTCTTTCCATTTAATGTATTGTTCTATTTGTTTTACTTACATATTACATGCACTTTAGCTAACTCTAACTCTTGTAAATTGAATCCACAGCAAGCTGCGATGGGTCGTCTTCCTACGGATGCAGAGACGCGGCGCGCATTTCGGATAGGAACAAAGCCGTGGTTCATTGAGCAAGAGGCAATGGGAGCGACAGTCGATTGGGCTGAGGTGGCTGCTCGCACGGTATAAGTTTACTCCTACTTGTAATCTCACTTTTTAATTTAAGTTCCAATCTAATTTTCGATTTATATGGTTCACTCTTAGGGTCAAAGCTCAAGCGTCCCATCATCAAAGACGAGCGATCAACAGGGGCAAGGATCGGACGCAGGTGCCGAGGACGAGGGAGAAGACGCAGGTGTCGGGGATGAGGGAGAAGATGCAGGTGCCAAGGACCAGGGAACAGGCCAACAAGATGATTCGGATTCGGATTCTCGGATTCGGATTAGTAGTGGTAGTAGCATTTTGTATATCCGCTCGTTAGAGCAATTTTGTATCGCCCTTTCACAGGGTAATTTTGTTACAAACACAGTTGTATATGTATATGCATTTCTTCCTCATCGTTCACAAGAACAATTTTGTATCACCCTGCAAGCAAGGGAAATTTTGTTATAAAAAACTTTCTTTTGTAATTACAAAAAAAAAAAAGAATTAGTGGGGCTAAACAGGGCCAAAAGGAAGCCCTGTTTAGCCCCACTAACCCTTTTTTTTTACTTCTGTTAATCGTCGCTATATAGCGACGTTTACCAGTGTCGCTATATAGCGACGATTAACAGAGTCGCTATATAGCGACGTTTGCATCGTCGCTATATAGCGACGTTTGCATCGTCGCTATATAGCGACGATTAACAGCGTGGCTATATAGCGACGGTTTATAGCGACGCTCCTTTTTCGACGATTTTAACGACTTTTATAGTGACCTTTGCGCCCGTGAAAAAAAAAAAATTTAATGTAAAAACTCAGGGGGGTCACTCATCATATGTAACCCTATCACGTGAGTTCAACAGAAGGATATTTTTTATTTCTAAAATTTACAGAAATAAATATACATAAGGGACTATTTAAAATAGTTTTGGGAAAATTTTACAGATTTGTATAGAAAAGGGGTACATTTTATTAATGAAAAATTTACAGATAAGGGATTTTAGAAATAGGCCTTGAACGCACGTGGTATAGAGGGTTTATACATAGTGACCCCCCCGAGTGTAAAAAGCGTCGGTATTTCCGTCGGAAAATGGCCTATGCCTTGTAGTGTTGGTGGGAGCATTTGAGGCAACAACATTACCAATCTCGAGTCTTCACAATCTTTAGCCAGCACCCTAAAGTTCATAGAGTAACAACCCTACCAACACCTCCAGAGATGCACGCCCAAGAGGCGATGCTCTCTAACCGAAGAAATGGCCTACAGAAAGTGAAAGGGGTGCACAGCTTAGATCAACTAGTTGCAAAGAGGGAGACATCAGCCATGTTGGTGTCCCCTGAAACAAAGGAGAAATGGCTTGGTGCACAATATCGAAGATGTTGTTAATCAAAAGGACTAACGTGGCTCCAGTGGTTGAAGGTAGAGTAAAAGCAATGCATTATTATCCCAATCCGAGAAGTCTTTGGGCTTCAATAGAACACAAGATAAGGAGAGACAGCCTAAATGCAGAAGTCATTGCTACATTGATGATGTTTTGGCACGAAAATACAAGCATTTCTCCAAATAAAAAGGACATCTGTAAGACGTAGATGGGACACAAGGTGTTTGAGGAGCACATCATACACATGCTAGATACAATGCAAGTCAGTGGTGCTTAAACCAACCCGATGGTTGTTTGTAATTGAGATTTGGAATAGTTTACTTGTTTCATCTCTTAAACTAGATGTGATTGTCCTAAACCAGCCCGATGGTTGGAACATCATGCAACCGTAGGCTGGTTCAGCTCAATCGCTAGTTATGTGATTGTCTTGAATAAGCGTGATTGAACAGACATTAGTTGTTTTCCAGCCCGGTGGCATGGTTGAGCAAAAATTAATAGCAATATATTTCACAATATATTGTTATTTTACTAAACCATCCTGGTGTTAGAACATCACATGCAACCGTGGCTGCTTAAGCTCAATCACCATTTATGTGATTGTCTTAAAGTAGTGTGGTTGAACATACATTAGTTATTAACCAGCCTCGTGGTTGAAATTATTGTGTTTCTTAGTACTTAAATTCGTTGAATTTAATTTCCTGCTATTTGGGTTATATACCACTGTTAAATTGTGAAATTCAAAAATGAGAAGCAATATATTGTTATTTTCTAATGGTGAAATTTAGAAATGAAAAGCAATATAGTTGTTATTGTCTAATATGTGAAGTTGAGACCGTTAGGCTAAACCATCCCGATGGTTGAAATTGTGACAGTGTCCTAAACCATCCCGGTGGTTGAAATTATGATTGTCCTAAACATGTCCTAAACTAGCCCGATGTGGTTGACTATCCTAAATGTGTCATAAACCAACCCGATGATTGAAATTGTGACTGTCCTGAACCAACACAGTGGTTGAAATTTGTTTTGCTTCATTAAATACTTTAATTAGACTGTGTTTTATATTCTTTTAGAAGTAGAAAAAAGGGGGCTCATTGTTCTATTGTTCCCACATGTCAGGTCAGTAGACAGAGTTGTATCTCAAGTTTATGGATCAGAATCTAGACATTTCAATTGGGCAGAGGAGCTTTGAGCATCGTAAGCCCTAGTATGTTAGAAAAGTCAAAGATAGAAATGTTTGTTGTTGCAAAACACACATAGACTTTGACCTCTAGTTCGGCAAGCTATGAATGACTTGAGATCTGGTTGTGTTGGAGCATTGCTCCATGGGGATCAATGCCCATGCCTGCCCGATGAATGTGCAGTCCGTAGGCCATCTGGATCCTCATCGTGTGTTGCAAGGGAGGGCAAGTTTTGTAGCCTAAGGTCTCTGTGGGAGCCGGTGGTTTGTCCAAAGGGAGACCATGAGTGGCACACAATTTCAAGAATGCATTCGTGGCACATGCAAGCATCGTAGTTTGAAGTTGAAGAAGAAGACATTTAATATCTATCCAAATGAAATGAGGGAAGACAACCATGTTGCTCTAAAATGGAGGAGATTTGAAAATGTCAATGTTGAAGGATCTGATAAAAAGAGATAGATACTGTCATATAAGAGCACCCAGCCAAGGGAGCTATCCTAAAATTTATTACATAGTGTAATACTAAAATAGTGCCCTTTAGACTGGTTATCGTTAACCATCAGATTTCAACCACCGAGCTACTTAAAATATTTAAGTACTAACATGAAAGTAGGTCGATACAAAATCAGGTATTACGAGCACCATGAGAAAGTCCACAAGTCCAAGAAATGTTTGCAAGATTTTTATTGTTTCAAAATACGACATTTTGCTTTTTCAAGGAAATTCCAGACTCCCAACCTCTCAATGGCAAGCATCTCCCAACTCTTTAGGCGAATATGACGCATAATGCATTAGGAAAAAAGGGAGCTCATTTTGGGGCCTTTTAGGGTTTAGAAAAATAGGATCTTGACCAATCAGAAGAGGGCCAACGTAATGTTGGAAAAATACCAAAAACCATTTAAAAATATGAAATAAGTCATATCCAAAATCTTTTTCTTTTATTATGTTTGACATACGTGATCTTCAAAAGATAATTTTCAGCACAGAATTTGGTATTTTTGACATCACCAGCACATCTGGAGGAGGCCAAAACCCCCGAATGGATCCTGAAGACATGGAAAACCGACGTCCGGAGGCCTGGAAAAGGGCCAAAATGCCCATAATGGGGGATTTGCTCAAAAACACGATTTGGCCAGCTAGAATTGTCAAATTGGCCAAATCATGTTTTTGAGCAAATCTCCCATTGTAGGCATTTTTGCCATTTTTCGAGCCTCCGAGCATCGATTTTCGGTGTCTCCAGGGTCAATTTGGGGATTTTGGCCCGCTCTGGACGCACTGCGATGTTAGAATCACCAAATTCTATGCAAAAAATCAAAGATCTTATATATGCATTTAATGTGAAGCCTATGTACTAGACTGACATTTTGGAAATAAGTATCCACATTGATGGTAATATTTTGACCTTGACAAACTAGTTGCCCCTCCCTCATGTTCACCTCTTGTACCAACTTGATGAAGTTTTGGAGAGCATCCGGTGAACAAAATTTGGTGAGGACAATGGCAGAGAGTGGAGGGAGGACCTTGTGTGATCGATTTCTAGATGTTTTCATAGTAGAGTCTATAGACCAGTATTTGTACCACTTAGCGATGGAGGGCTAACGATGCCTCGGTCAATAGATCGAGACATAAAGTCATGTGACACAAAGTGGGAGGGTCTTGCTGTAGATGCTAGGGTCACGTACATCAAGAATGCATGGCGAGGTTACAAAGGCAAAGGAGCTGCCTCGACCTCCCTTCCATCAATGCACCCATGTCCCCAAGCACAAGCTCAACCACAAGCATCAATGCACCCATGCCCCCACTCAGATTCCGCATTACATCCACCACAACCACAAGCACCAATGCACCCACGTCCCCAGTCATATGTCGCATTCCACCTAACCCAGCTGCAAGCACCACTACACCCACACCACGCATATGCACCAGTGCATCCACCACATCACAATAAGACAAAGTACCCACAGATGCATTTACTGAACCTAAAAAAAAAATTACGGGCACGTCTATTTGTGCGTCTAGAGACCTGCATCTAACAACACGTCTATATAGCAGACAGATGCACATATAGACGTGCATCTAGATGCCTAAATAGACGCCTGCTAAAAATTTTTAAAAATAGACAGATGCATCATTAAACGCATGTTTAGACGCATTTATAAATGGTCTTATAGATGATTTTATAGATGCACAAATAGACGCTCTCCGAATAGACAGACACGTATATAGATGCATTTATAGACACACTGATAGACACGCCACATAATATTTTTTTTTTAATTTACAGAATGATGTGTATGTTGTGTATGCTATATAGTTATAGGAATCCCATTTCCACATTGTGTAATTCAATTCTTACAGCCAACCGCATTTTAATTACAATTCCAAATAAAACATTACAACTCCAAAATGCAATAAAATTGAAAGCTCAAAAAGTGCTTGTATGTACATATAGCACGAAGCTAAGCCACGTGATGTGGCTTCAAGTACAAAAAATAAGAGGAGTGTATATACAAGAGGCACAAAGCCAAGCCAGTGGCTTTAAGTACAAAAAAGAGTAGCTAGCACTACTTCTACGACTAATCTATGTTCTCCATGTCCTCGCTCCCTTCCACGCTCCCTTCTACACTCCCTTTTGTGCTCCCTTCTTTGCCTCTTTTCTTGTCTTCTTGTGCAAGGACCTGTAAACAAGGGACAACATATATCAATGTATGAAAAATCAAATCTTTACTTATAATATTGACATTATTTAATTACTTTCAAATACCTCGCGGGCCGCTCCAGTAGCCTAGATATACTGCTCCTCAGTAATCAACCCGTCATGATAGAAGTGCTTCCATGTATCTCCTCTGTGATGGTGGCAGTGGTAGGCTGTCTCGACAAGAGTAAGGTATCTGCCCACGATCTCAAGCTGCAAGATGACACAATTTGTGGAGGGATTAGTACAAAGAAACAACCTCCTAATAAACTACATAAGCAATATAATTTAAGATCGATACTAACAAATTGGGCCTCCCATGATTCAACACCCCCTGCTCCAAAATGCACGCTTCCATATTGCTCCATCTGGATCCTTCGTGCCTCCACGTGCTGCAGCCTAGGGTCCTCCCTCGCTAACTTCATTGCTTTCTTCCACTCACGCTTGTGAGCGGTGTGGGGCAGGCCCCTTGGTGGTTGACCTCCCTCGAGCCTGGCAAGCTCCGCTAGTGCCTGCCTCTTAAGCGAAGATCTTTTATTGCCACGTATTGTAACAATCTTTGACTTGGCCCATTTATCTATGAACTGACGATTGGGGGGTTAGGATACCTAGAGCGAACAGCAGTGAGGGTCTCATCAGCCAACCTCTTTGGATGGTCTTTGTAGTGGATAAAGCAATCTCTGTAATTGTTAGCAATTACAGAGCACATGAAGGCCATGATGTCCTTCCCCTGTGCATCCATCAAGATGCCTCCTCTCTGAGTGATGTTGTAGAAGATCGTACCATCACCCGAAGGCACGTCCAAATCATCTGAATCATCATCGTCCCCACCACCACCCCTCCCAAAGCACTGTGCCATGCATCCCCCACCGCTCTCCCTGCTACTATGCCTGCTACCATGTCGTGTCGCGCTAGTACGCTGGCCACTTGTAGCTGGAGACTGCACGGGACTACGTAAACCACTTGTAGCTAGAGAACTGAGTCTTGACTGCACAGGAGTATGCCGACAGCTCTATGAGACAGAAGGACCTCCTAATGGCATGGGGGAAGGGGCATAAGATGGCATGGTGGAAGGGGCATAAGATGGCATGGTGGAAGGGGCATAAGATGGCATGGGAGAAGGGCCTCAACTATGTAGCCGGCTGGACTATGCTGACTCGGCTGGGGTAATCTCAGTTGGTGTGGGGTGGTTTGGAGTCTGTAGTGCCAACTCTTGGGGGGTGTTTAGAGTACCCATCATATACCCGTATAACTCCATAGGACTAGAAGGGTGCTCTAAAAGGTTATATAAGTCCCTAAAAATAGACTCCCAAAGATCAGGTGAGCTCGAAGAGCTTCCTGGCCACATGATGAACTGGAAAAAAGAAAAAAAGACGATTACTGATGAGCTGAGAAGAAAGGGGAAGGGAAGAAAAGATTACTGTCGGAAAAGATTACTATCGGAGCACATCTATAGATGCATCTGAGAAGCGCGTCTAATTTTGCGTATAACAGCACGTCTATAGATGCGGTTGTCTGTGTCTGTGAACAGTCTAGACGCACCTACAAACGCGGTTTTAGACGCACTCTGAGACGCATCTATAGACGTGCTCTGACAGACGGACTATTCTAAAAAGGAGAAAAGGACATGCACCCGACACAAAAACGTAACACTGATACCAAAATCATTCGTTTCTTGGATACAACAAAGGACAAATCCAAAGAGAGCAACTTCCAAAAAAGATCAACTGCAAAGAGACTTACCTTGGATAGAGGTATGGAAGCTTCTTCTCCTTCTTCAAAGTTGCTTCTCTTCCTTGTTCACCCTCTTCTCCTGTAAGCCTGGAAGTAAGTGTGGGTGCCTTCCTCTTAAGTGTAAGCTTGGAAGTAAGTGTGGGTGCCTTCCTCTTAAGAATCGAAACTATGGATTTGTTAATAGCAAAGCAAGCAAGCCACGTGAAGTATAAGTATGTGAAGAAAAGCAAAGCGAGTGTGCTAAAAGCAAATTTGAAAACCGCATCTATAAGCGTGTTTAATAGCGCATCTAAATACACATGTAATTGCATGTCTAGATACACAGAGCAGCCGTGGTTTTAGATGTGCCTATAGATGCACACCACAGAATAGATAGACGTGGTTTTAGACGTGCCATAGAGTTTTAAAATTAAATATTTGAAGAAAAGCAAATTTTTTTGGGTTGTTTGTTTGTAGGATGTCCATCTTCAATAAGTAGCTCTAGTGAGGATGAATCCCTCCATATCCACCATCGCCAAATGTGGTTGGAGCAAAAAATCAAATGTATGTGTGATCGATGTCGAGGAAACATGTATCGTGCACGTAGAATTACACTCAATCACATCTCAAAGTATGGAGAATGGGATGCGACCATAAACATGGTAAGTGTTAAAGAGTTAAGGTTGATTGAGATACCTATGGGTGTTCATATGTTTTAGTTATCATCCCGTTTTAATTTGATACAAGATGCAGTGCTACACCTGCATATGTTGCCCTACGCTTGCCGTGAGGAGGCGAAGCATGGGTGATATGAGGTGGGATCTTTAGGAGGGACCATTACGGATGCATGGAGTGATGGTGATAGTAGCCCTTCGCCATTACCTCATGAAGCCATGGAGGAGGAGGTGTTTGATGATATGGTGCGGGATTTATATGTCCATCAATTTGAAGGGAGGGATGATAGCATGGAGCAGGATTATCTTTTTACCGCAGCATCGACTCCACTGTTTGAGGGGTGCACATTCTCTATTCTACGTGCCTCCCTTGAGTTACTAAACTTGCAAACCATCTATGGATGGAGCAATGCAAGTTTGAATGCATTAGTCAAGTAAGCTTTAAAGTCTATTTTGCAAACATGGTGAATTATGCTAGTGGGTCAATTACTCGAATGCTTTTTCTCATTTATGGTCTTCACGTGCAGGCTATTGTGTAAAATGCCTCCAAGTGAGAATAAATTACCGACCTCAAGAGATATGGCAAGGCAACATGTGACCTCTCTTGGAGGATTAGATTACAAGCACATCCATGCATCCGTCAACAATTGCGTTTTGTTTTGTGGACTACATAAGGATGCAAGAGAGTGCCCTACTTGTGGAGAGGCAAGATATAGAGCAGATCTCAAAACTTTGGACGTGCCTCGTAAGGTTCTGCAACATTTTCCCATAATCCCTTGCATCCAACATATGTTCAAGTGCAAATCCATTACAAAGCTCATGTCATGGCATTCCTCCCATTGATCAACTGCTGGCAAGTGGAGAACTCTCGCAGACTCTCCTCCATGGAAGCATATTGAAGACACATGGCCAAGCTTCAAGGAAGAACCTAGGAGCTTGAGACTTGGATTGGGGGTATGGATGGTGTGAACCCATTTGGTCTCAAAAGCACCTCTTACAGTGTATGGCCAATGATATTGGTAAATTATAATCTTCCACCCTCTATGGCTATTAAGAAAGGACATGTTATGATGTCCCTTTTAATTCTAGGGAAACATAAAGTGAAAAATCCTGATGTTTATTTGGAGCCTTTGATTGATGAGCTAGAGATACTTTGGAGAGGTATCGAGGTGCATGATGTGAGCAGGCCTCCCTTGTCACGAGACTTCAACTACAATGCAGTCTTGATGTGGATGATGCATGACTTCCTAGGCTATGGCGAGTGTTCAGGTAAGCATTGCACTTCTAATTATGAATAGGCAAAGGATGTGGCACCCTAAACCCACCTTCAACTCTTAATTGCATCTATTGTTTATGTCTCACTACATCGAGTTACCATGCATGTCCTGTTTGTGGTCCATTGCTAGTTGCCTCACAGGCAGACGCATTGAATAAGGTCATCTATGAGAATCACCATCGATTTCTCCCACCTGATCATCCTAGATATGTTGCCCCTTCGAATGAAGTCCTCCCACAATCACTCACTATGGGAGATTGGATGAGAATTTGGGATGGTTCCATGACTCCTCCACCACTTGGCATGAGCCGGTAAGGGTTTGTAACTATTGTGTTCTATATTGGGTGGAAATAAAGATTGCCCGCTAACACCAGCTTTTGTTTAGATACTCCATCTTTTATTGTTTACCATATTGGTCCCAGCTCAAGATCAATCACCTGCTTGATCCCATGCATATCTTCAAGAATGTGGCATCTACCATTTGGGAGCATTTGAATGGGACATGAGATTCCATAGGCATAAGGGAGGATCTACATACCACAGGGAGGATGCGTGAAGCTTGGCCATAAGCGAGACCAAATGGGCATGTTTTTTTACCTCATGCACCATGGAGGTTATCAAATCTAGAGATGGCAGTGGTGAAGCACGCTATTACTACAATTCGTACTCCCATTGGATGTATGAGGTGTTTGAAGGGAGCCTTTACAAAGAGCAAGAAAAGATGTGTAGAGAAATTATATGGCTTGAAATCTCATGATTGGCACAAAATGCTCCAAGTAAGTATTTTATGTGCATCATATCTTTTTCCTTTCAAATTTGTGAGTGAATAATTATAAGCAACTAATCAACCACCTCCTCGTGGGTCAGTTCATACTACCTACTAGCATTTCTCGTAGTGCATCGAAGGACGTGAAGGATTGTATTTGCAAGATGGGCGAGCTTGTGAGGTACTTTACATGATACAAAATATGATGCGTATCAATGCTCCATGCAAGGTGTTCATATTGCTAATATGGTGTACTTTTTCATTTCTAGTATGTGAGCTCAAAGGAAATAGATCCCACCATGCTTGAGAATGCTCGAGTTATGTCAGTGGAGGTGGTTTGTTTAGTGGAGGAGACATTTCCACGTTCTATTCTCACAAGACAACTACATCTTATAGTGCATTTGGTGGATGAGATTGCTATATGCGGTACTATACATGCACAATGGTTGTTCTTTCTCGAGTGCTTCATGAAGACCTTGAAGGGCTTCGTGAGACAAAATGCAAGACCTGAAAGTAGCATGGCCGAGGGTTGGTTGGTACAAAATAGGCTCTTGACCAATCAAAAGAGGGCCAATGTAACGTTGGAAAAATACAAAAAACCATGTAAAAAGATAAAATAAGTCATATTCCAAATCTTTTTCTTTTATTATGTATGACATATGTGGTCTTCAAAACATGATTTTTTGTGCAGGCTTTGATGATTCTGACATTGCCAGTGCATTTGAAGCGGGCCAAAACCCCCAAATCGACCCTAGAGACACCGAAAACCAATGCTCAGAGGTCCGAAAAGGGTAAAAATGCCCAGAATGCGGGATTTGCACTAAAACACGATTTGGTCAGTTGGCACAGTGCCAACTGGCTGAATCGCATACTGTGCCACAACTAGCCAAGTCGCATTTTAGTGCAAATCTCCCATTCCGAGTATTTTTGCCATTTTTCGGGCCTCCAAGCGTCGGTTTTTGCAAGGAGTGAGAAAAGAGTGGAGGAGATGGACATCTATAGCCTTAGGACAAGGGAGGAAGGAATCAAGAAGCAACTTCATCATGTACAAAGCAAGACTGTGGTATTGATGGCCACAATAGTTAAATTGAATGCCTATCCTGCTATGCAACAGGGTCCAAAATGCATGGTTTGCCATATCCCCATCATAGATGACTAGTCGCATGATGCGATGGCCTGCATGCTACCACCCTGTGCACATTTTTTGCTTTGGGGTGTTTGTGAATGCAAGATCGCTATGTAGAGAATGTCATTTTCCATTGCCCAGGTCGTGGACAGCAGATCAAATGTGCCTATCTGCTACAGCTATCTACGACGAGAAAGTAGATGCCGCAGCTCAAATTTCCATCTAGGCACAAAATGCAAAAGACAAGGAACGAGCCCCCTTCGGGAAAGGAGTCCTTGAGATGTAATCTAAAGTAGACGTGTCTTTGAGATTTAATCTATGTAATCTATGTGTAGTCTTTATTAATTTTCTCCAGAGTTTACTTGGGCAATGTATCTATTTTAGGATAACACCAACGTGGTGGTTTGCTGCTATTATTATAAGGATATTAACTTAACTACTACCAATGCGGTGGTTGGTCACCAGCACAGTGGTTGGTTGCACACTAGGAATATAACTGCCACCAGCACAATGAATGGCATACAATTCATTCGTTTAGGAATTGTGGATTAGTTATGGGATTTCATAGTTCTCAATGTGAGTGCAGTTGTTAATATATATATATATATACATATAATAATATATGTATATGTATATATATTCAATATTATAATATTTCCAAAGTGACTGAAGTGATGTTTTCTCATCTATGTGACTAGATATTGTCCTTTGACAGGTCAAGGACCATAATGTGAGATGAAAGATTTTGATTAAACAACTAATGTGAAACAAAAGATTTCGATTAAACAACTAATGTGAGATGAAAAATTTTGATTAAATAGTCAAATGATGATGTGGACATGTCAGGTTATATGAGAGAAGAATGACAAGGTCGGGCTCAATGAACTCTCTCCCTATTTAAGTGTTGTGCAGACACAACTAAGAGCCCATTATGAAATCTAGCCCTAAAACTTTGTACACCGATCCACCTACTGCAAATACCCAAAAGACTTTGGAATGCTCATGTTCTATCTGAGAACAATGCTGGATGACCGCCTTGCAGGAACAGACCCGGAGAAGAGGGAGGAAGAGCTACAAGGAGGACATGCTTCACAATTGGGTGTATGACTATGGAGTCTACAAAGATGGTGAATATTAATTTCCCAGGCGATCAGTTTTCCTACTCATTTAAGGTACTTATCAAGCTCATGATGTAGGTTTATTTTGGTAGGACATGATGGCGGCCTGAAGTTGTATATAGCATGAATACCAGGATGAAGAGGACCCCGAGAAAAGGGAGGAGTTACTACGGGCATACATGTCAGTAGTGGCAAGCAAGTAGTTGGTGTAATGAGGTCTAAGATAGCTCATCAAATTGGCCTAAAGAGCTAAGAGATGCTTGCTATAGAGAGGTTGATATGATAGTAGGGAGTTTGGAATTTCTTTGAGCCACAAAATGTTGTCGTATTTTTGAAAAAGTAAAAATCTTGTAGGCATTTATTGGACTTGTGGACTTTCTCAAACTATGATCATCCACAATCTATGGTGCCTATAATGGTCGATTTTGTGTCAACTTGCTTCCATGTTAATACTTAAATGTTTTAAGTAGCCTGGTGGTTGAAATCTGACAGTTAAAGATAACCAGTCTAAAGGAGAGTATTTTAGTCTAGCAATGTGCAACGAATTTTAGGATAGCACAACTGTAGTGCAGGATAAGTGGTTGCCAGCACGATGGTCAGCTGCACATTAAGATATTAACAGCCACCAACATGGTGCTTTGGCTATATTATTACAAGATGAATGGATTTGTGGATGTGTGGATTCATTATGGGATTTAATAAAACCAGCACGGTCGTTGTTTGGAAGCGTAGTCTCTCAAATACATTTTTCATTTTCCATTTTCCAGGATAAGTGGAATATTGTTTCCTTGCAATGAGACTACATTTTCTTAGTGCTATCTTAGTCATCCTCATCCACCACTCCAAGATACCCCAAGATGTGCTCATGCATGTCTAATTCTAATTTGAAGACACTCTTGCCCTTCATTTGTTGTGGCATAGGTTACATCTGGAACTTAATAGCTCTTCCTAGATGAGAATACACAAATGTTTGTGGACTCTTATGTAGCAATTCATAATTGTGGCCTCTCTTGGATGTTTTTTTGTACCAAAAAAGCTTTGATGACTACATCCCACTTCTCATAGGTTCTTTCCAAATTATCCTTAAATGCTAGTTCAACCTTGTGCTTAGGTTTCATGTGACTGAAATAGAAAGTATGGGTCATCTTCCTTGTTCTCCCCTGAGGCAGCGAAAAACTGCAAACTTCAAAGTTATCCCCCTCTTCTAGATAGTCAGTGAGTTCATCAAAACTCTCCCCAAATTGTGTCAAGTCATTGTTTGTCTCTCCATTGTTCAAGGATTACGTTCACGTTTTCACGTTTGCGTTAATGGGTTATTAGCATTCGTTAATTACTATTCAAAGTAGCATGAAAACAACATGATCACATTGTTTACCGAAAAAAATCACCAAGAAATTGTATAAAACTGAGATAAAACTCCCGCTGGTACACAAGACACTACTGACGGTAGTACTAACATTACTGGTGCTAGTTACTAGTGGTAATGCTTATTATTCTAGTGGTGATATACTCCGCTGTGGTGAGCCCCATGTTGCCATTGTCTCCATGGCCACGATTAGTCCAAAATATACCCAAAGGAGCTAGCTACTAGTGAGGCAAGAAAGGAATAGAAGACAACTTACCTGAAAGAAGACAATGGCAAACCAAAGTCTATGCAAGGTCATGTCAAGGTGCATGTGGGTTGCAGGGCATTTGGAGGGCAGGGGCATGTTGCAGGTATTTAATCTTCCAAGATTTGATGGGCGAGAGGTGTGAAAATACAAAATTCGAGGGAGTAGCAAAATTTTCAGCCGTCAATTTTCCCCCCTTGTGCGATATACTTCGGTAGAATTGGATATCCCAAACAAGTGCAATGTGGCCTAAAATGCTTCAAAACATTGTGGGGGTTAAAGGTCACTGGGTCTTTACCCAGGTTATGTACAATACTCAAACACATATATAAATGAATGAAAAAGGAGATTAGGGTGTTCTATACCCACCAAAAACTTGTGTGGCTCTTTGTTTCTCTCTCTCCCTCTTCCATTTTGCTTCCGTTGAGCCCACTCTCAATTGGTATCAGAGCCTGGGTGATCTATCTGAGCATGCGTGAATGCCTAGAAGCTCAGCAGCTCTGTGGGAGGAAGGAGAAGCTCTGTGGGAAGCTTTGTGGGTGACTTTACTTACATCCGAGTGTGCAGAGACCTTGAAGGAACCTTTGGAAGAGTGACTTTGGTTTTGCGAAGTGGTTTTGAGAGCCTGTTAAGTATTTTTAAACAAAAAGTCGTTTTTTTAGCTTTTTCGTGTTCCGTTCGACAACAAAGACTCCATATTGACTTGTAGAGGCAACCATTGCCTGCTTTTGGTGTCCATTTCACTTTAGGAGCTTGGAAACACCTTCATTCTTAAATTTGGGATCATTTCATTGGATTTCTGACTCACTTTGTCAGTTTCAACGTTTTTCTACCCGGGTGTTGGAACTTAAGTTTGGAGCAACCACTTGCAGATCTGTCAGTTCCGATGGACTCAGGAGGTCCTAAAACTTCTATGTTGCTCATCATTGCATAGTGAGGAAATGGAATAGTGGAGGCTTGAGTTTGCAATCCGATTGCAAGGAAGAAAGAAATGGTCGAGAGGAATAGAAGATGAAGCAATGAAGGAAATGGAATAGTGGAGGCTTGAGATTGCAAGGGAGAATGAAACAGTCGAGGGGGATAAAAGACGAAACAGTTAAGGGAATGTAATAGTGGTTTGTAGCCCTGACTACACTGTCAAGGTGAGAGCCACTGAGGTGGTTGGCTAGAATTTTGATTAATTCAAGGTGGCAGTACAGACTTGCATACAGACTTGCATGGTAGTGAAATTACCAACCACATGATAGTGGCAAGCAATTACTCAGCTTCTAGTTACCACCACCGGGCTTGCATACATGATTACTACGAGTGTAGTAAAATTACCAGTCACCAGGATTGCATGCTCATGAGAGTACTAGAGTGCATAGTAATAAGGGATTAGAGGTAATTAGGCTTCATGATTTACTTTTGTGGGAATTACTACCCGATGGTGATGGCTGTCATCAGCCACGTCTATCATGGCTACGATTTCACTATGCTAGCAGTTAAAATTACTAGCCACCACTCACCCACAATCGGGCTTAAAAGCATACATGATCGCTAGAAAATTTGTAGTAAAAATTACTAGTCACCAAGATCACATGCTCAGTGTACTAGAGTGCATGGTAACGAGTGATTACAGTCACATCTGTCTTGGCTATGATGCCACCGAGCTGGCAGTTAAAATTACTAGCCACTGCTCACCCACCACAGAGCTTAATCATGCATGATCACAATGAGTGTAGTAAACATTACCGGTCACTGGGCTTGCATGCTTAGTAGAGAACTAGAATGCATGGTAATGAGTGATTAGAGCTTCATGATTTACCATTGTGGGAATTACTGCTTGGTCGTGGTGGCTCTCATCAGCCATGTCTGTCATGGTGGCTAATTACCAGCCATCGGAGTGGCACCACATGGTGTCTTCTTCATGATTACTAGCTTATCTGGGGTGGTGCCTAAGATTCCACTACGGTGGCCTACAATTAAGATGGATGGAACCCCGAGCTCCACAGCCATCACGGTGGCTTGAACTTTATAATATATATAAGATCCATGGCATTTGGCATTTTACTATGTTGCTCTCATCCACCCCTGCTCTGCTACTTTTCTCCACACACTCTGCTACTTTGCTCCACACCCCTCCTCTAGCTCTTTTTTCTACCCCTGCTCTACTTTGCTCCATGCTCCCTCCTCCAACTCTTGTCACTCATTTGCTCCCCTACTCATCTGATGCCCACCCACTCATTCTCAACATGCCTACTACCACCCCCCCTTAATGCTCTGTGATCCCAATGTTATTTGTCTTTTCATATAAGGTGATTGTGTTGGACTCACCTGGAGTAGAAATGCTAGCACTAGTGGAGACCCTTCATTCCCACAGTCGATTCCCCACACATCTGCATGTCACCACCTTAGATGGCATGCTCACAGAGGGCCTCTTTATGGCTGTGCTGTATAGGTTCCCCCTAGATGTCAACAAAGGCCTCATTAATTTTTAGAGTAGAGTACTCTCGACTTGTTCGGGGGGCCATAATCTGAGTCCTGGCAATGTGCATGGTCTTTGGCCTCTCCATCGTATCCTCCTTTGGCTCTCTAAAATTTTTTAATGCAACAAGATGGACTGGTGGAAAACTGAGTTGTACAAATTCCCTCTTGCTCAGACGAGGCTCTCAGCAATGGCTGGATGTAATCTTTTGGCCTCTAAGGCTCTCAACAAATTTTTTGGCTCACTGGATGTAATGTTTTGGTCTTCAAGGGTCTCAGCAATTGCTAAGTTTTTATTAGATTTATGTAATCTCTTTTTGTTCAATTTGAGGCTCTCAATATGCACTATTGTTAACTTTTATATTTTGAATGGTTATGGCCACTAGCTATAATCTTTTGGCCTTTAAGGCTCTTAGCAATTGCCGAGTTTTTATAAATGTAAGATCCTCTGTTCAATTTTTACTCGGTATAAGTTGATAATTTTTATATAACCTGTTATTGGACGTAGATGTACATTGTAATCTCTTTTGCTCAATTTTCACTCGATAAATTATACTTTTTTTGTTATTTATATTTATTGCAATAAGGACTAAAATACCAAGAAAGAAGGACTATAATTTTCTTGGTTCATGACCAAAATAGTGCTAAAATATCAGAAAATGCAATTGACGATATGGCCCTTGAGGGGTCCCCTCTAGGGACAAGGGCCATATCGACGTGCATCATACAATATTTAGGATGCCACTAGAAAGATATGGCATGTCGATATGGCCCTTGCCCTTAAAGGGGACCCCTCAAGGGCCATATCGTCAATTGCATTTTGCTTGGTTGCACAATGGAATACATTTTCCTTGGTACATAAATATATAATTCCAAGAACCAGCGCAGTGCCTTTGATAGATCTCCTTATGTTTGTTAGCGATCTAGTTGTCATAGACTTCCTCCTATAATATGTAAAAATATGTAATAGAGCTATAACTCTAAGAACCACTCTGGTGGTCTCTCTAAGACAACCTTGAATTATGGGCGATGATAGGTCGTTAGGCCAAAGATTGTGCTGAGGTGATGCTCAAAATGATAGACTGCGTCTCAATATTACACTAAAAATCAGCACGGTGGTCTCTCCAAGCCAACCTACGATTTGTATGGGTTGTAGACAAAGATGCACAAAAGGCTGCACGATGACAGGTGGGTAGGCGAGAGACTACACTGCGATGGTGTTTAGAATGATAGATTGCATCTAATTATCACACCAAGAACCAGCGCGGTGGTCTCTCAAGGCCAACCTTCAATTTAAATGATCTGCATGGGTGCGGTGCCCAGTGATAGGTGGCAAAGTTGCATGGCAAAAGGTTGCACAATGATAAGTGATCAGGCGGCATAGGCCAGAGACTATGTTGCACGAAGCAGTGCAGAGATGTCATGTGTTAAGCTATGTGATGTTCAGAACAAATAGATTGCATCTCATTATTATGCCATTGCACCTTCATGACGTCGAAAAAATTTTTGACGAGAGCGCGGGTCCACGCAAAATTTAAATATTCACCCAGAAGTGCATCACATCGCGGCCCCAAAATGGCCCCAAAAATAGTTTCGCGATTGGCTACACCCAATAAAACATTGACACTTTAATGTGAGAATTTCATCCAAGACACATACACACATGAGTACCACAAGGAGGTATCACCCTTCCAAATTTTGGCCACTTTGAAGGTATTGGACATGTTGCAAGACAAACTCAATGATTCGGGAGTATTTGTGCTTGAATGGAGAGCATTCTATTAAAAGATGCACATCACAAGTCAAGTTGTAATCTTGATCTTCTAAGAGCCACATTGTCCTTGATCCAGAGCTTGAGCTTGAGGCACAACAACACCATGCATTCATAGATGCGTGTACAGACACATTTCTTGAATTTAAAAGAAAAGTAACGGGGCATATATTTGCGCATCTATAGACCTGTGTCTATAGGTGCGTCTATATAATAGACAGATGCACCTATAGATAGGCTATTAGACGCTCTATAGAAATTTTAAAAAAAAATAGAAAGACACGCTAATAGATGCTTTATTTTTACATTCTATGTGGTTGAACAGAATGCTGTGTACATTGTGTGGCTGCAGGAATCCCATTTTTACAGTGTGCAATTCAATTCTTACAGCCAACCGCATTTTAATTTGCACGATTCCACGCACGTTTATAGCCGACGATTACAATTCCAAATAAAACATTACAACTCCAAAACGTTTAGTTCACAAGGCATTCATTGATAGAACATTGCACAAGGAAATTGAATGCCAACAAAAAAAGAGGAGTGTATATTAATTAATAGCCCAAAAAGTGCTTGTATATACATATAGCACAAACCCAAGCCACACAACTGCACGGGAGTACACTGGTGGCTCTGTGATCTAGAAGGGCCTCCTGACCGCAGGGGAGAAGGGACTCCAAACCGTAGGGGAGAAGGGACTCCAGACCGCAAGGAGAAGGGACTCCTGATGATCAACGAGAAGGCTGGCGGTGTTGCCGCTGCTAGGCTGTCTCGACTCCTCAGGAGTAAATCTCAGCTGGTGTGGGTGTGGGGTGGTTTGGAGTCTATACTGCCAACTCATGGGGGGTGTTTTAAGTGCTCGTCATGTATGTGAATAACTATTGTGGAGTGGGAGTGTGTCCCAAAATGTTTTATAACTGCTATAATAAGGCATCCCAAGGGTCAGACGAGGCTCTTATCAGAGCTTCCTAGCCACATGATGAACTACAAAAAAGAAGAGAAGAAGATTTCCATCATGCATGCCCTCTTTCCATATGAATATACAAAAGAGTTATGCCAATTTTCCAATTTCCATCATGCATGCCCTCTTTCCATATATGCATATATAAAAGAGTTATGCCAATTTCCTAATTTTCCTCATGTAATCTCATGATTTCCATCATGCATGCCCTCTTTCTTTATCCCGCCCTCATGCTGCAGTCCAATTTCCCTCATGCAATCCCTTATTTCCATCATTCATGCAATCCCTTATTTCCTCATGAATGCTTAAGGCATTGAAAATTTGATTTAAGCATTGCATGCAAGGAAAAGGAAAAAGGAAGGATTAATAAAGAGAAGAGAAAGAGAAGGAAGAATGGAAGGAGAAGGGGGATGGGAGAATGGAAGGAGAAGGGAGAATGGATTAAGGAGATGGGAGATGGGAAGGGGAAGGGGAAGGGGAAGGAGGAGGAGAAGGAGAAGGAGAAGCAGAAGCAAAGGTCAGTGCTATATGCAGAACTGTACTGTTAGAGCACATCTATAGATGCAGCTAATAGCACGTCTATAGGCGTGGCTATATAGTTTATAAAAACTTTTGATGCATTGTTAAACATGCTTTTAGACGTGCTCCGACATACAAATCTAGACAAAAAGCTAACAACAACAGACACCCAACCCAAAAAGAACAAAAGTACTCAAAAATATTCTTTTCTACATGCGACAAAGGATGAATCTAAAGAGAACAACTTTCAGAGTGTACAAGAAGCATCATAGATTGAGAGAGAAGACCAACTAACAAGATACTTACCTTGAATAGAGATATGGAAAGCTTCTTGTCTTTCTTCAAAGCTTCCTCTTTGTCTTCTCTTGTGGCTTCCTTCTTCAACCTCTTCTCTTGTATGCTTAGGGATGCGTGTATGCCTGGAGATGAGTGTGTGTGCCTGGAGATGAGTGTGTATGCTTGGAGATGAGTTTATTGAAAGGTATGTGTGATCGATGTTAAGGAAACATGTATCGTGCACGTAGAATTACACTCAATCACATCTCAAAGTACCAAGAATGGGATGCGACCATATCCATGGTAAGTGTTAAAGAATTGAGGTTGATTGAGATACCTATGGGTGTTCAAGTGTTTGATATATGATCCTTTTCTAATTTGATACAGGATGTAGTGCCACACCCGCATATGTTGCCCTATGCTCATTGTGAGGAGGCAAAGCGTCGGCAATATGAGGTGGGATCTTCAGGAGGGACCGTTATGGATGCATGGAGTGGTGATGGTGATAGTAGCCCTCCACCATTACCTCATCAGGCCATGGAGGAGGTGTTTGATGATATGTGTGAGATTTATTTGCCCATCAGTCCTCAAGTAGGGATGATAGCATGGAGAAAGACGATCTTTTTACTGCAGCATTGACATCAATGTTTGAGGGGTGCATATTCTCTGTTCTACATGCCTCCCTTGAGTTACTAAACTTGCAGACCATCAGCAATGCAAGTTTGAATGCATTACTCAAGTAAGCTTTAATTTCTATTTTGCAAACATGGGGAATTATGCTAGTGGGTCAATTACTAGAATATTTTTTCTCATTTATGGTCTTCACGTGCTAAGTTGCATTAATTCGCTCGAATTTTTTTTTCGATTCGAAAAATCACGATTTTCTCGAATTAAAACGAATCCAACGATTTTTCCTAATTTATTCGTATGAATAGGTTATTCGTACAAATAAACATATTCGTACAAATAAACATATTCGTACAAATAAACATATTTGTACAAATAATTGATGTTATTCGTACAAATAAACGTAGTATAAATTTGAAACAATTGTTATTTTTGGTATTTGTATGAATACATCTAGAAGTATTCTTGAGCGACCTGCTTGCTTGCCTGCCACCTCTTGGTTGCCTACTTGCTACCTCTTGCTTACTTCCATACCTACCAGCTCTCGTCATAGGTACCTTACTGCACCTTACTTTTGTTATAGTCTTTCGTTAGTAATCAATGTTTCTCTCTCTCTTGTTTTGTTTAAGACTGGCACTCATCTCTCTTAGGAGAGTTGTGTGTTGCAATCTTTTTAAAATTTTTAATATTTATTTTGTATTGTATTTAAGTGTGTAGACAAGCTGGCACTCATCTCTCTTGTGAGAGTTGTGTGTTGCAGTCTGTTTTTGTCATGTGTTGCAATTTTAATTATAATATAAATAATTATCTTTTACCTGAGACTGGCACTCATCTCTCTTAAGAGAGTGGTGTGTTGCAGTCTCAGTTTGTATAAAAATGTTTGTTGATTGGAAACTCTTGGACTGCTGGCACTCATCTCTCTTAAGAGAGTTGTGTGTTACACAATCTTTGACTTGGCCCATTTATCTATGAACTGACGATTGGGGGGTTAGGATACCTAGAGCGAACAGCAGCGAGGGTCTCATCAGCCAACCTCTTTGGATGGTCTTTGTAGTGGATAAAGCAATCTCTGTAATTGTTAGCAATTACAAATCACATGAAGGCCATGATGTCCTTCCCCCGTGCATCCATCAAGATGCCTCCTCTCTGAGTGATGTTGTAGAAGATCGTACCATCACCCGGAGGCACGTCCAAATCATCTGAATCATCATCATCCCCACCACCACCCCTCCCAAAGCACTATGGCATGCATCCCCCACTACTCTCCCTACTACTATGCCTGCTACTGTGTCGTGTCGAGCTAGTACGCTGTGTAGCTGGATAACTGAGTCTCGACTGCACAGGAGTATGCTGACAGCTCTATGAGACAGAAGGACCTCCTAATGGCATGGGGGAAGGGGCATAAGATGGCATGGGGGAAGGGGCATAAGACGGCATAGGGGAAGGGGCATAAGACGGTATGGGAGAAGGGCCTCGGCTATGTAGTCGGCTGGACTATGCTGACTCGGCTGGGGTAATCTCAGCTGGTGTGGGGTGGTTTGGAGTCTATAGTGCCAACTCCTGGAGGGTGTTTAGAGTACCCGTTGAATATACCCGTATAACTCCACAAGACTAGGAGGGTGCCCTAAAAGGTTATAAGTCCCTAAAAATAGACTCCCGAAGATTAGGTGAGCCCGAAAGAGCTTCCTGGCCACATGATGAACTGGAAAAAAGAAAAAAAGACGATTACTGATGAGCTAAAAAGAAAGGGGAAGGGAAGAAAAGATTACTATCAGAAAAGATTACTGTCGGAGCACGTCTATAGATGCATCTGAGAAGCGCGTCTATTTTTACGTATAACAGTGCGTCTATAGATGCGGTTGTCTGTGTCTGCGAACAGTCTAGACGTGCTTATAGATGCGGTTCTAGACGTGCTCTGAGATGCATCTATAGATGCGCTCCGACAGACGGACTATTCTAAAAAGTAGAAAAGGACATGCGCCCGACAAAAACGTAACACTGATACCAAAATCATTCCTTTCTTGGATACAACAAAGGACAAATCCAAAGAGAGCAACTTCCAAAAAAGATCAACTGTAAAGAGACTTACCTTGGATAGAGGTATGGAAGCTTCTTCTCCATCTTCAAAGTTGCTTCTCTTCCTTGTTCACCCTCTTCTTCTGTAAGCTTGGAAGTAAGTGTGGGTTCCTTCCTCTTAACTATAAGCTTGGAAGTAAGTGTGGGTGCCTTCCTCTTAAGAATCGAAACTGTGGATCTGTTAATAGCAAAGCAAGCAAGTCACGTGAAGGATAAGTAATGTGAAGGAAAGCAAAGCGAGTGCACTAAAAGTAGATTTGAAAACCGCATCTATAAGCATGTTTAATAGAGCATCTAAATACATGTGTAATTGCGTGTCTAGATACACAGAGCAGATGTGGTTTTAGATGCACCTATAGACGCACACCACAGAACAGACAGATGCAGTTTTAGACGCGCCATAGAGTTTTAAAATGAAATATTTGAAGAACAGCAAATTTTTTTGGGTTGTTTGTTTGTAGGATGTCTTCATCTTCAACAAGTAGCTCTAGTGAGGATGAATCCCTCTATATCCACCATCGCAAAATGTGGTTGGAGCAAAAAATCAAATGTATGTGTGATCGATGTCGAGGAAACATGTATCATGGATGTAGGATTATACTCAATCACATCTCAAAGTATGGAGAATGGGATGCGACCGTAAACATGGTAAGTGTTAAAGAGTTAAGGTTGATTGAGATACCTATGGGTGTTCATATGTTTGAGTTATCATCCCGTTTTAATTTGATACAAGATGTAGTGCTACACCCACATAGGTTGCCTTATGCTCGCCGTGAGGAGGTGAAGCGTGGGCGATATGAGGTGGGATCCTCAGGAGGGACCATTACGAATGCATGGAGTGATGGTGATAATAGCCCTCCACCATTACCTCATGAAGCCATGGAGGAGGAGGTGTTTGATGATATGGTGCGGGATTTATATGTCCATCAATCTGAAGGGAGGGATGATAGCATGGAGCAGGACGATCTTTTTACCATAGCATCGACTCCACTGTTTGAGGGGTGCACTTTCTCTGTTCTACATGCCTCCCTTGAGTTACTAAACTTGCAAACCATCTATGGATGGAGCAATGCAAGTTTGAATGCATTACTAAACTAAGCTTTAAAGTCTATTTTGCAAACATGGTGAATTATGCTAGTGGGTCAATTACTCGAATGCTTTTCCTCATTTATGGTCTTCACGTGCAGGCTATTGTGTAAAATGCTTCCAAGGGAGAATAAATTACCGACCTCAAGAGATATGGCAAGGCAACATGTGACCTCTCTTGGAGGATTAGATTACAAGCGCATCCATGCATGCGTCAATGATTGTCTTTTGTTTCGTGGACTACATAAGGATACAAGAGAGTGCCCTACTTGTGGAGAGGCAAGATATAGAGCAGATCTCAAAACGTTGGACGTGCCTCGTAAGGTTCTACGACATTTTCCCATAATCCCTAGCATCCAACATATGTTCAAGTGCAAATCCATTGCAGAGCTCATGCCATGGCATTCCTCCCATTGATCAACCGATGGCAAGTGGAGAACTCTCGCAGACTCTCCTATATGGAAGCATATTGAAGACACATGGCCAAGCTTCAAGGAAGAACCTAGGAGCTTGAGACTTGGATTGGGCATATGGATGGTGTGAACCCATTTGGTCTCAAAAGCACCTCTTACAGTGTATGGCCAGTGATATTGGTAAATTATAATCTTCCACCATCTATGGCTACTAAGAAAGGACATGTTATGGTGTCCCTTCTAATTCTAGGGAGACATAAAGTCAAAAATCTTGATGTTTATTTGGAGCCTTTGATTGATGAGCTAGAGATACTTTGGAGAGGTATCGAGGTGCATGATGTGAGCAGGCCTCCCTTGTCACGAGACTTCAACTACAAAGCAGTCTTGATGTGGATGATGCATGACTTCCCAAGCTATGGCGAGTGTTCAGGTAAGCATTGCACTTCTAATTATGAATAGGCAAAGGATGTGGCACCCTAAACCCACCTTCAAATCTTAATTGTGTCTATTGTTCAGGTCTCACTACATCGAGTTACCATGCATGTCCTGTTTGTGGTCCTTGGCTAGTTGCCTCATGGGTAAACGCATTGAATAAGGTCATCTATGAGAATCACCATCGATTTCTCCCACCTGATTATCCTAGATATGTTGCCCCTTGGAATGAAGCCCTCCCACAATCACTCACTATGGGAGATTGGAAGAGAATTTGGGATGGTTCCATGACTCCTCCACCACTTGGCATGAGCTGGTAAGGGTTCGTAACTATTGTGTTCTATATTGGGTGGAAATAAAGATTGCCCGCTAACACTAGCTTTTGTTTAGATACTCCATCTTTTATTGTTTACCATATTGGTCCCACCTCAAGATCAATCACCTGCTTGATCCCATGCATATCTTCAAGAATGTGGCATCTACCATTTGGGAGCATTTGAATGGGACATGAGATTCCATAGGCATAAGGGAGGATCTACATACCACAGGGAGGATGCGTGAAGCTTGGCCACAAGAGAGACCAAATGGGCATGTTTTTTTACCTCGTGCACTGTGGAGGTTATCAAAGCTAGGGATGGCGATGGTGAAGCACGCTATTACTACAGTTCGTACTCCCATTGGATGCATGAGGTGTTTGAAGGGGGCCTTTACAAAGAGTAAGAAAAGAGGTGTAGAGTAATTATATGGCTTGAAATCTCACGATTGGCACAAGATGCTCCAAGTAAGTATTTTATGTGCATCATATCTTTTTCCTTTCAAATTTGTGAGTGAATAATTATAAGCAACTAATCAACCACCTCCTCGTGGATTCAGTTCATACTACCTACTAGCATTTCTCGTAGTGCATTGAAGGACGTGAAAGATCATATTTGCAAGATGGGCAAGCTTGTGAGGTACTTTACATGATACAAAATATGATGCATATCAATGCTCCATGCAAGGTGTTCATATTGCTAATATGGTGTACTTTTTCATTTCTAGGTATGTGAGCTCAAAGGAAATAGATCCCACCATGCTTGAGAATGCTCGAGTTATGTTAGTGGAGGTGGTTTGTTTAGTGGAGAAGACATTTCCACGTTCTATTCTCACAAGCCAACTACATCTTATAGTACATTTGGTGGATGAGATTGCTATATGTGGTACTATACATGCACGATGGTTGTTCTTTCTCGAGCGCTTCATGAAGACCTTATAGGGCTTCGTGAGACAAAATGCAAGACCCGAAGGTAGCATGGCCGAGGGTTGGTTGGTACAAGAGTCACTTGTATATATTTCTGAGTTTCTTGTTGATGTGGATAGCTCTCTCCCACGACTATGGAGAGATGATGAAGACCTAAGGATGATCTCTATTGTGCCTCAAGGGAAAGGACGCAACAAATTAATAGACACGGAGTTGCATACTCTCCCTATTTAAGTGTTGTGCAAACACAACTAAGAGCCCATTATGAAATCTAGCCCTAAAACTTTGTACACCGATCCACCTACTGCAAATACCCAAAAGACTTTGGAATGCTCATGTTCTATCTGAGAACAATGCCGGATGACCTCCTTGCAGGAACAGACCCGGAGAAGAGGGAGGAATAGCTACAAGGAGGACATGCTTCACAATTGGGTGTATGAATTTGGAGTCTACAAAGATGGTGAATATTAATTTCCCAGGCGATCAGTTTTCCTACTCATTTAAGGTACTTATCAAGCTCATGATGTAGGTTTATTTTGGTAGGACATGATGGCGGCGTGAAGTTGTATACAGCACGAATACCAGGATGAAGAGGACCCCGAGAAAAGGGAGGAGTTACTATGGGCATACAAGTCGGTAGTGGCAAGCAAGTAGTTGGTGTAATGAGGTCTACGATAGCTCATCAGATTGGCCTAAAGGGCTAGGAGATGCTTGCTATAGAGAGGTTGATACGATAGTAGGGAGTTTAGAATTTCTTTGAGCCACAAAATGTCGTCATATTTTTGAAAAAGTAAAAATCTTGTAGGCATTTCTTGGACTTGTGGACTTTCTCAAACTATGATCATCCACGATCTATGGTGCCTATAATGGTCAATTTTGTGTCGACTTGCTTCCATATTAATACTTAAATGTTTTAAGTAGCCTGGTGGTTGAAATCTGGCTGTTAAAGATAACCAGTCTAAAGGAGAGTATTTTAGTCCAGTAATGTGCAACGAATTTTAGGATAGCACAACTGTAGTGCAGGATAAGTGGTCGCCAGCACGATGGTCAGTTGCACACTAAGATATTAACAGCCACCAACATGGTGGTTTGGCTATATTATTACAAGATGAATGGATTTGCGGATGTGTGGATTCATTATGGGATTTAATAAAACCAGCACGGTCATTGTTTAGAAGCATAGTCTCTCAAATACATTTTTCATTTTCCATTTTCTAGGATAAGTGGAATATTGTTTCCTTGCAATGAGACTACATTTTCTTAGTGCTATCTTAGTCATCCTCGTCCACCACTCCAAGATACCCCAAGATGTGCTCATGCATGTCTAATTCTAATTTGAAGACACTCTTGCCCTTCATTTGTTATGGCATAGGTTACATCTGGAACTTAATAGCTCTTCCTAGATGAGAATACACAAATGTTTGTGGACTCTTATGTAGCAGTTCATAATTGCGGCCTCTCTTGGATGTTTTTTTGTACCAAAAAAGCTCTGACGACTACATCCCACTTCTCATAGGTTGTTTCCAAAAATATCCTTAAATGCTAGTTCAACCTTGTGCTTAGGTTTCATGTGACTAAAATAGAAAGTATGGGTTATCTTCCTTGTTCTCCCCTGAGGCAGCAAAAAACTGCAAACTTCAAAGTTATCCCCCTCTTCCAAATAGTCAGTAAGGTCATCAAAACTCTCCCCAAATTGTGTCAAGTCATTGTTTGTCTCTCCATTGTTCAAAGATTACGTTCATGTTTTCACGTTTGCGTTAATGGGTTATTAGTGTTCGTTAATTACTCTTCAAAGTAGCACGAAAACAACGTGATCACTTTGTTTATCGAAAAAAATCACCAAGAAACTGGATAAAACTACGGCCAGTACACAAGACACTACTGATGGTAGCACTAACATTATTGGTGGTAATGCTTATTATCCCAGTGGTAATATACTCCGTTGTGGTGAGCCCCATGTTGCCATTGTCTCCATGGCCATGATTAGTTCAAAATATACCCAAAGAAGCTAGCTGCTAGTGAGGCAAGAAAGGAATAGAAGACAACTTACCCGAAAGAAGAAAATGGCAAGCCAAAGTCTATGCAAGGTCATGTCAAGGTGCATGTGCAGGTGGAGGGGCAAAAGGAGTGCAAATATGCTCAGTGATGATGTGGCTACTGTGTTCACATGCAGGGTGAAAAACTGTGCCTATGAAGAGACTATGCTTGGGGAGCACTGTGAGGTGTCAAGTGGGTGCACACATGAAGAAACTGTGTGTGCCTGACAGGGGGTCATAGTGCTTAGCACAGGCATAGTTGAGGTGGTACTAGGGTGCTGACATGGCACTGCTTATGTGCATGTGCTAAGGTGGTGTCACACGTGGCAATGATGTGGCCTGTTGAGGTAGCATGTGGCATGTGTCATGATGACATGGTAGTACAATCAGTTATGCTGACATGGCAGGCAGCTGGCAGATGATGTGGCAATAGAGTTAAGGTGCTAATGTGGCAAGATAGAGTTTGCGATGACATGGCACTTTGAGATAAGGTCGCCACATGGCAACCCTTTGACCAAACCTTTATGTGTGGTGACCCTAGTGTATGGGGTAGCTAAGGGCTGGGTGACAGATACCACTGGAATCTTCAAGATTCTGATGATGTGAAGAACGGGCTGGCGTTGGCATGGAGAAGTCGATGGGGAACACCACAAATGGAAATTTGGTTCTTGCTTCTTACTTGGATCGTCAAAGATGGAAGCTAAGGAAGTGCAAGTGGATAACGATGATTCTGTTGGTGAATCTGACCGCAACGGAGTCTCGAGGAGAACTTCTCTCCCCACTCTCAGCTTGCATCCATGCTACCTCTACTCCATCACAAGTCTCTGCTTCCGATTTATTACTCTTTCTACATAAAGATCTACTCAACGTCGCCTTCAAGAGCATGATTCAAAAATTTGTTTATTAGTAGTTATGTTGTCATTGTGTTTTGTGCTTTAGGACATTTTTAAAATGTGACTAAGAAAATTCGTGCACGTACTAACCAAATATGCATGTGGACTTATTTGTTGGGGATGAAACTCTGCATGGCTCTTAGGCTACCCTAGACCTACATCCATGCAAGATTTGGTCTCCAAATGATTTGGTATGTGCCAAGTGGAAGGTATAATGTGTACATTTTTGCAAGCACTCCCTACTAGTGACTACGTATGGAAAATGATGCACGTACTAACCAAATATGCATGTGGACTTATCTATTGGGGATGAAACTTCGCACGGCTCTTAGGCTACCCTAGACCTACATCCATGCAAGATTTGGTCTCCAACTGATTTGGTATGTGCCACTGGAAGGTATAATGCATACATTTTTGCAAGCACTCCCTACTAGTGACTACGTATGGAAAATGGCACACGTACTAACCAAATATGCATGTGGACTTATCTGTTGGGGATGAAACTTTGCACAGCTCTTAGGCTACCCTAGACGTACATCCACGCAAGATTTGGTCTCCAACTGATTTGGTAGTGCCACCTGTAAGGTATAATGCGTACATTTTTACAATCCCTACTAGTGACTACGTATCAAAAATGGTGCACGTACTAACCAAATATGCATGTGGACTTATCTGTTGGGGATGAAACTTTGCACGGCTCTTAGGCTACCCTAGACCCACATCCATGCAAGATTTGGTCTCCAACTAATTTGGTATGTGCGACGTGGAAGGTATAATGTGTACATTTTTACAATCCCTACTAGTGACTACGTATGAAAAAAGGCGCACATACTAACCAAATATGTATGTGGACTTATCTGTTGGGGATGTATAATGTGTACATTTTTACAATCCCTACTAGTGACTACGTATGAAAAATGGTGCATGTACTAACCAAATACGCATGTGGACTTATCTGTTGGGGATGAAACTTTGCACGGCTCTCGGGCTACCCTAGACCTACATCCACGCAAGACTTGGTCTCCAATTGATTTGGTATGTGCCACATGGAAGGTATAATGTGTACATTTTTACAATCGCTACTAGTGACTATGTATGAAAAATGGTGCACGTACTAACCAAATGCGCATGTGGACTTATCTATTGGGGATGAAACTGAGCGCAGCTCTTAGGCTACCCTAGATGTACATCCAGGCAAGATTTGGTCTCCAACTTATTTGGTATGTGCCAAGTGGAAGGTATAATGTGTACATTTTTACAATCCCTACTAGTGACTACGTATGAAAAATGGCACGCGTACTAACCAAATACGCATGTGGACTTATCTGTTGGGGATGAAACTTTGCACAGCTCTTAGGCTACCCTAGACCTACATCCATGCAAGATTTGGTCTCTAAATGATTTGGTATGTGCCACCTGGAAGGTATAATGCATACATTTTTGCATGCACTGCCTACTAGTGATACGTATGAAAAATGGCACACATACTAACCAAATATGCATGTGGACTTATCTGTTTGGGATGAAACTTTGCACGGCTCTTAGGCTACCCTAGGAATACATCCATGCAAGATTTGGTTGCCCATCGATTTTGTATGTGCCATGTGGAAGGTATAATGCATACATTTTTGCATGCACTCCCTACTAGTGACTATGTATGAAAAATGGCAAACATACTAACCAAATATGCCGGTGGACTTATTTGTTGTGCATGAAACTTTGCACAACTCTTAGGCTACCCTAGACCTACATCCATGCAAGATTTAGTCTCCAACTGATCAAATACGCATGTGGACTTATCTATTGGGGATGAAACTTTGCACAGCTCTTCGACTACCCTAGACCTACATCCATGCAAGATTTAGTCTCCAACTGATTTGGTATGTGCCACGTGGAAGGTATAATGCATACATTTTTACAATCCCTACTAGTGACTATGTATGAAAAATGGCACATGTACTCCCTCTCCTGCTCTATGATCCGGCGTAGAAGGATCTCTTTGTGTCACCTCATCTCCATCAAATAGAGGCCGGTGTAGACGTGATCTTGAAAGTGAATCAGTCGGGAGGGACGTCCGAAGCCTTGTCCCCTGGAAGGGACAGTGATAATGTCCGCGGATCTCATAGTAAATCAGACAGTGACATAGGAAATGCTCCTCCGTCTCTATCTCCCCTAGAGTGCATAATCTGCAAATCCGTGCTCCCTAGGTGTACTTGTGGCTCTCCCTGTTTCAATCCTCAGCTGATGGGACGAGACCCGCATCTGACCAATGGCAATCCTGAGTGCATGTGAAACTTGCCTACTCCAAATACGGGGGCATGATGATCATTCCATCCTTTCACACTCTCAAGAAATGGCGCGGTAAGACCGGGTCTTGGTGGGGAGGTCCTGATCCCTTAGAGTAGGTCTAACCATATAATACGGTTGATCTCATCTCGTGGGACCAAGGGATCGGGTGCATCCAAACTGTACCTTGAAGGGGGAAAGACGACCCATCTGAATGCCCTATCTGCCAAGCCATCTGGAATGCATGCATAACTTGTACACTCTCAAGATTTGACGGAGACAATCATAGTGTCTTGGCATTCAAGGGCAAAGAAATCAAAGAAGCACATGGGATAACCAAATACGCATGTGGACTTATCTGTTGGGGATGATTTTGGACCAATCGTACATAATCATGTATTAATGTTTGACACATGTTACTACCAATGAGCACCATTCCATGCTAAACATTAACATTTTTTTCTTAATCTACAATTTACAAAAATTAGTGACAATATTAGTGTAATAATTGCAAGCGTTGATATATAGAAATTCAATATGATATTCAAAATGATAAAGTTCATAGCACGAGAGAGAGAGAGAGAGAGAGAGAGAGAGAGAGAGAGAGAGAGAGAGAGAGACACCTTATACTTGAACACCTTTTCAATGCTTAATGTTTACAATTACTTCACATGGCATTATTTTTAAAATACCTTATGTATTAGGACGTGTAAATTGAGATATCTAAAATTCAAAATGATACTCCTAATTTTAAATGTTTATGTTAGATTTGAACAAACTATAAACTGAGATAAACAAAGTAAGAAGAACATCATGAAAGTACCAAAATACTCATACATCATAAAAGTAAGAACAACATCATGAAAGTACCAAAATGAATGTGTACATCATCATCATCATCGTGTCGAAGTGCATCCCTAAACAAGATATGTGTGAAGCCTAAACAATCATCCTGAATCAGAATTTGATAACTCCACATATGATCCTCTAGTCGTCCTCTGACGTGGCTCCTGTATGACCCGCTGCCCAACCGTCTGCTGTGTGCCCTCAGGCAAAGCTGGATCAGATGGGCCAGCCTCATCTCTTGGATCAAATGGGCCAGCCTGATGAAGAGGAGGGCATGCTACACGAGCCATTACTACCATCTCTGCCTTCCTCACCTCCTCTATGTATGTGCGCCTCAGCAAGTAATCGTCTCTACATGTAGAAGATGCTGGTCTCGACCCTGCCCAAGCTATTGCTCCACCCAGTGCTACAATTATATCTGAAGCTCTGCCTCTCGCTCAATACGACATGCCTCCTCTGCTCGTGCCTTGTCACCTGGCATGAAATCACCATATGAGAAGCGTCATGGAACACACGCTGTAAACACTGAAGTATCAGCACCCTCCCACTGCAACAAAGCTCTCTATGCCTCCTCCCTGTAGTGCTCTGTCAAGACCACACGGGCAAATGGATCAATGGCCTAACAATGACTAGGATATAGATCATCCATGCCTATTCCTTTGTATGTGGCCACATCAATGTCAACAAAGCATATAGGGCACACTGATCGTGCCACCATGTGGCGGGTCATGCAATGGAGATGTGTGATGTGGCCCCAAACCACCCTATGGTGTCAAAATCCTCATGGCAAAGGACGCAAGTGGCGGTAGGAAGCCTAGCTATGACTGGTGTGTCTATGGGTGTCCTAGTCGGCACATCTACAGGAGGAGCGGGGTATAGGGCCACACTGGGGTGGATCCTATGGCGAGATGGATCACGACTAATATGTCTCAACTGCAAAATATAGTGCTCTGCTCAACGATAGGCTATGCGTGTCCGAATCCTTGCTCCTCCAAATCTACCTCCAACTGTCATACATGAGACTCCATATCTTGTCGCAATAGATGTGCCTGCCAAGCAAACATGTCGTGTACATGGTGAGAATGAACAAAAAAACTTTAGTTCAAAACACGCAACAAAAAAATAAACTAAAATAATCAGAATAACTAACCTTGACCCTAGACTCAGCCAACAATGCCTCCAACTCTGCAATCCGTGCATCTAGAGTATCCAACTCATGCTGAGGCGGTGTAGATATGGGAGGTGGTGTAGATGTGGGAGGCTCCATAGATGTGGGAGGTGGAATCGAAAGTGATCTCAATAGAGCAGAGACCATGTCATGCAAGGATTAGGCCACTGAATGAACATCCCCCCTAATCTGTCCTCCAATAGCTCGCAATGCCGGTGCAGGGATAGTGTGCAGCTCTAGTGCCTCACATCGATGCCAAACACCTGCAGTTTGATGCTCTTGACGCCCCATCCTACCATGTCCCGCTCCTGATCTTGGACGGGTACTAAGGTAGTCTACCCGATGACCAAGCACAAACTCAGCGTATAGTTGCATGGCAAATGACCTGGCTATCTGACAGTTGTGAGGCAATCGACCACCATTCACAGCGAGATATCTCAGATAAATGTGTGCTGCCATGACGGGGTGCCTACAATGTAAAATATAAAAGGGCTGCCCTGATCTTGGTCGCATCGCCTCAATGTGACCATCCCAAAACATATCCTCTAAGGTCTGCCTGTGAGGTGACTCATGCTCAAACAACGAATGGCTCTCCAATCCAAGCCATGACCACCAATCTCTGCCTCAACCTAGGTATCCAAAACGTCCTCAACTGTATCTAATCGACCTAGAGCATCAATGACTGAGAATCGAGACTCACAACCAAGTGAGGGGGTGCCCTAGCATCCTGCAGTGCCCTCATCTCAGCTCTCAAAATCGCTATCTGCATATGAACAGTGGTGCCATAACCTGCATGCTGGCTGGCACATGCACAAAAAAACACATGGAAATTAATATTCTATTTGGGTAATGAAAATTAATATTCTATTCAATGGGACTTAATAATCTTTTTGCATAATGAAAACTTTTAGCTAGCCAATTTTGATTGAATTTTTACAAAATCTCATGACAAGGTTTCATGGAATCATATAAGTCTTTGTATTTTTCTATGTAACTATATCAAGGCCAAAGACTCGCATAAACACAAAATAAATATGCTTGCAAGCCAAGTATGACTTTCCAGCTCCTGCCCTTTCTTAAAAGTCTGGGCACATGCAACTTGGTCTCTCCTTTGTTGACACTTCATATCAGGAAGAACCAACTGATTTGCTATTGTTGCTTTCTATCACAAAATCTTAATGCTCACCAACCTTCACCACTTTCCTCTCTATGACACGTGCATCAAGGGTCATTGCAAGATGAATCTTTTGCCATGCTTCCTTTGACACTTTTGAACTATAGTATGCATGGGGTGGTGACACACCTAAATCTTCTTGAGCCGTGTTTCTGCTTGAACCAGCACATTCATTCCTTTCTTCATTGCCATTAGATCCTACATTCTCCAACTTGAATCCTGCAGCTATCAGACAGTCAACCTCTTCTTGTGTAAGGGATGTACCTTCTTGCATAGGCCACACATTTAGGATGGTACCTGGTACTGGACTAATGTTGGAGTCAACATTCCATGCATGCATGCATGTTGTATTGCAGAACCACACCATTTGAGATACTGGCCGACCATAAGGATGTTTCCTTGTAGCAAAGAAACATGGTACTGGTACTGCCAAGCTGTGTTTTGAGATAATCTCATTGCACTTTCTTCTCTCAACTGTCCACCCTAAACACTTTACCCGACTTCCTACATTGGTCCTTTGAATTGCCCACAATGTGTCTGCCACCTTTCGCTCCACCACCCTTTTCCCATCTTGTTCAGCATGAACTTGTTGACCTTCTGAGCTAGTTTTTGTTCTTTCATTTTCATTGCCTGTCAATATCCTCCGAGACCATTCTCTACTTTTCCTAGGTTGGTTGACATGATCATATTCTGGCCTGTGGCTGGTACCCTCCTCAGGTCTGCTTACCTTTGCTTGTTTTCTTCTCTTTTGGATAGTCTCTCAATCACCTTCAAGGTGTGTTCTCTCATTGTATAGAGGGGATCCAGCTATCTCATCCCTAATGACGTGTACCACCTTTAAAGTCTTGCGTGTCTTGCTCTCTCTCACTCTCTGTTGCAGGGTTGCTATGGATGAACCATGTCCTATGTGTCTTCCCTCATCATATGCATTTTGCTTTGCACTTTGGATAATTGCATAATCCAAAAAAATTTGCTTTCGGATAGCCAGACCGTACCACGACCTAGTTAAGGTTCTCCAAGAATAGTATTTGTGCATCTGTGTCCTCTTCTTTCATTTCACATGTGGCTATATTGAGCACCTCCCACAAGCTAGAATACAAAGAATAGAATACAAGATCAGCATGCAACATGTAGCAAACAAACAATATGGGAAAGCCCTGGGAAATTATGAAATATTATACCTTGGATCATAGACATGACAAGCAAAAGTGCTCCAACCAACCACTCTCCGTGTGTGATCAAACATTATCTTCAGATCACCGGAACCATCGCGTATCATGCGATTAACTATGTCAACCCCTAAAGCTGGACCCTTGGTGGACATTTTGAACACAAAACATCTTTCCTCCTCAAACTCATGTCCAAGAAATCGACTACAGCAAAAGAAGTCATACATGCATTTTTGTTTCAGCTCCAAGATACTGTCTAGCCCTCCAATATTATACCTTGGATCATAGACATGATAAGAAAAAGTGCTCCAACCAACCACTCTCTGTGTGTGATCAAACATCACCTAGCTTGTCTTCAGATCATCGGAACCATCACGATTCATGCGATTAACTATGTCAACCCTTGAAGCTGGACCCTTGGTGGACATTTTGAACACAAAACATCTTTCCTCCTCAAACTCCCATCCAGGAAACTGGCTACAGTGAAAGAAGTCATACATGCATTTTTGTTTCAGCTTCAAGATACTATCTAGCCCTCCATTGCTAGGTAAAGTTGTCCTTTTTGCCTTCCCAACAATGTCTTTCATCCTAGTTAAAATAAAGGCAAAAAACCCATTTATCATCGGAAACTTCCAAACACTAAGAAAGAAAATGAGAAAGGATTTTGAGATACCTGTGCGTTCTTGCTAGAGGCTCCAATTCTTCCAAAATGTTGTACAACTCAACATCGCCAAAATGAGACTCCAGAGGCCTTTTAGAATTCATTACCATTTCCTCTATTAGTCTTTGTGTCACATCCATTTGAATTTTCCTTGTTCCAGTAATGCGATTTGATTGCACGGCTTCTTGCACCAACGATGTTATCTTCATCAAGTTCTTCCTTGATGTTCCAACTTGTACTTTGTGTGCATGCATGCCTCCATGTGTCATCAACCGAGTGAATGTTGCATCGTGGGGCATGACATAAAGAGCTATACTCTGGCACACACTAGTACACATAGGTACTTTCTTGCAAAAATGGCACCTCAAGGACCCTCCATCCTTGACAAAGGGCAGCATGTTGACATCACACTTCTTTCCGATAGACCCTTGAAAAGTTCATCATTCTTCATTCCACTGTTCAACAATTTTGGACACAATGGATTGTCACATTCAAAGGCACCTGCACATGAAGATTTGCGAATCGTTCCTTCAAATGCAATATTGCAAGTTATAGGCTTTGTGCACAAGTGGCCATCATATTTGAGCTCCATACCCTCCATTGGTCAATCTGCTCTTTGGGGGGGCAGCTCAAAGACACAGTCTCCATTATACTCTCTTGGGAGCTCATCCACCTGCACAATGCGCCTGCTCCTTCTCACTAATGTTACTAAACTGGTTGATGCACAATGAGAAAGTATGTAATCTACAACACACTTTTCTTCCTTCAATGGGATTTCTACATCTTGCAATAGGAACTGAGCATCAAATGCAACGGTTGCTATGGTCATTGTATAAGTTTTCTACACAGAAGTTTGCAGAGGGTGGGAAGGGACAAGAAGAGAAGAGTACTACAAGAGGAGGTATAAGCAAGGGCATGGGAGGGGAGGTAACAAACTGTGTTGGAAAGGGAGCAAAAGAGAAAGGCACGGAACAAAAGAGAAGGGCCAAGTACCAAGGGAGAGGGGGGGCAGTGCAGCGAGGAATGTGTAGACGAATGTTGGAAAAGTGGCTGTTGAAGTTACAGTTGAAGGGACACTTTATAAAAAATTTCTCATGCACACACAATTGAAAAATCCCTCATCCATTGAAAAAGAGCAGAGCTGCCCCCGTGCCTATCCAGCTTTCCCCATGCAGGGGCCATGTGGCTTAGGACGCACATGCAGGGCTGAGGGAAACTACCATGGAAAGGTGAAAGGGCTAGCATGGGAGAAGGGGGGGCCTTGGGGGAAAAGGTCAAAAGGGGACAGAGATAGAGAGAGAAAGAAAGAAGTGTTCGTTATTCAAGAATGCGGGGTTTGAAAGAGATGGGAAAGGGTAAAGGAAGGGACAGCGTGAGCTCTGATGGGGACGTTGAAGCGTTTGAGGGTAGAAGCATTTGAGGGTAAATAGGGAGGGAAGGAGAGCTATTTCAAGTAACCCAAGTGGGATGAAAGAAGCGCCATAGCCTAGAGAATGGGGAGGAGGAGGTTAAAGATGGTAGGGTGCTAGGACTGTGATGTGTGCACGTGGGTTTTGAGAAAGAGAGAGGGGAGACAAAGAATGACCATTGATAAATAGTAGGGAAAGAGAGAGAGAGAGAGAGAGAGAGAGAGAGAGAGAGCCCCCAAGATGCCAAGATGGTGAATGGGCTGTGGGAACTTGGAAGAGTAGAACAAGCTCAATGGTCTCACGAGTCGTTGTTGCAATGGGTCACGAGTCATTGTTGCCATTGCTTGTGTTTTGGTTGCCTTTTATCCTATCCTATCCATCCATCTTTTATCCAATAATAATAAGGCTTTTACCCTTTTATTCAATAATAATAATCTTTTATCCTATCCTTTTATCCAATAATAATAATAATAAGCCTTTTATCTAATAATAATAATCTTTTCATGGAGGTTTATTCAACACAAATCCTAACAATGTATGAAGGTCCTAAAAAACCTACGATTATCTGAATTGGAGGGGCAAATGAAATAATATAGTTAAATTCATGACCTTGGTCCAATCTTTATCCCATTGAGTTCTAGGGGCTAGCTTCTTGCATATAGTTTCCCAAGTAGACTACCTATATCCACCACATTTGACCGATTCATTGAAAAAGACCATGTTTGACATGAGAGATGCTAAAAAATCACCTTGGTTGGATTGATTGGAGGAAAAAATGGATTGTAGTGGCAAAATAACCTTATGCCAAATATGATCCCATCAAGGCCTAGGGACTTGCATACTTATTGCCTAGCTAGTTCCCCTTTATCCTCACCATATGACTACTTTTAAAAAATGGCCCTAGTACTAAAAAATCCCATGATTTATTAAATGGATCCCAATGGTTAAATGACCTTGGTCCAAGCTTGATCCCATCAAGTTCTAGGCCTTTCACAAGTCTTGTTATATTGCCAATGTTTGGAGTCTTTTTAGGAAGTGTCACAAAACCATTAGTCCAAATGAAAATAAGGTAATCTAATGATAACTTTATTCCTCCTTCTTTTTTGCCTAATTGGACCCTTTGTATGCAACCCTATACCTAATTTATTGAAAAATTCTTGAGTTATTGAATTGAAGGAGAGAGAGGAAAATGTGGTGGTGCAAGGACCAAATGAGGTTTAGGGTTTCGAACCAAAGGGGTAAATGAATTTAGTTTAGGATAAGGTGTACTATGATAAATGGACAATACACTAATGTGAGGAAATCATTTTCCCTAGTTCACTTTAAAGCCTTTCAACACCTTTTCCCAAAAACCCCTATTCCAACACTTATATCAAGCCTCGTAGGAATACGTTTTCATTGCCAAATCTTACCACCATTGCAAACTTAAATAATTATTTGGGTCCAAAGATAGGAGTGATATGTCTGAATGGATTTCTAGATGTCTACATCAACCATAGAATCCAAAGGTGAACTAGAATTAAGTTCAAGAGAGGAGCCCTTAAGTAGAGCATAGCATGTAAATGTTGTCATTGCATTAGGAAAGAGTGCAATGTAATAAACGGTCATACTCAAAAGGACAAAGCATTCGAGCCATTAACACATTTTGAACTAGAGCTTTAGTATGAGGCCACCTATCTCACATTACATTCTTTCAAATATAAGAACAAAAGTATTTGAGCCACTAACACATTTAGAACTTGGAGCTTTTGTATGAGGTCGCCTACCTAACATTTACATTCTTTCATATGCATATCATGCTTACGCAAAATCTACTTTCAAGATGAAAAATGAGCCCTTGTTAATATGGATGAAGTAAGACAAATAGTAGAATCGGACAATCACCCTCATGAGTCTTGACTCACTATTGGTAATAAACAAGTGTCTAGAGAGGAGTGCGCCAAAAGAGAAGATCAAAACAAGGAAAAAGAGTCATAAGGCATTTTACTATATAAAATTCTTACATAGCATGTGGTTCCTTCCCTTTCTCATTATGTAATTTCTAATGACTTGCATGTTGTTTTACGTATTCCTGATTGGCAAAGAGCCCATAAACAAAGATGAAATATTAATGAGTCTATTGACGATGAGGCAATGCATGACTTGATAAATGCATTCGTTGGTGGAAAAGGGTACTAACCCAACCCCCAAGGAAGCCTTTAGGAAGACCTCATGGAAAATACAATGATAGACAAGGAGATGTTGAGAAGGAAGTGAAGAACAAGGTGAGACAAAGGAGATTAGGCTAACAAGTTGAGACAAGGAGATTAGACTAACAAGGTGAGACAAGGAGATTAGGCTAGCTCCTACAAAAGGAGGTAAACACCATGTTGTACAAAGGGTCTAATAAATCCCACCTTTCGGAGAGTACATAGCAAGTACTCTTTGTACTTCTCTTTAATATTGTAAGCATTAATCTCATAGACTTAGCAAAATGGTTATGAATGTGTGTATGGACCTTCCCCTTCTTTTCGTGAGAAGTAATAAAATTTTAATTTTAACATTTGGTCCTTCCATATTCTTTATTCTTTCTATTAATTTCATCAATGAGTATAGAGACAGTGATGTGTTCAAAGTCTATTTCTTAGTTGGTTAATGATTGCACAAGGAGGAGTAGCAACAACCACTCAAGAGAGATTAAACAAGAGTGCCAAAAAAATTTGAAAGTATAACAAGTCTATGATAGAACTATAGTATAGAATTCATCTAGTGTGAATTTGATCAATGAGTAAAGAGATGTTGATTTGCTGAAAGTGTATTCCATAGTCATTATAATTGCACAAGGGGAATATAAAAAAACCTATTAACAAAAGTCAAAGAAGAGCATTAGACAAATGTGGAAGAGATGGCAAGGCTAAGATAGAAGTGGCTAAGAATGCAGAAGTGGGATATGAGATAATGAAAATACTACTTGAGATAGGCTATGATGTTCAATACTATTTTCTAATTCTTGTTATTTACTAGAGAAATGTATCTAATTTTTAAATGTTACTTTTCAATTTTGAAGTGGGGAGATCTTTTCAAGTAGTTCAATTTCTTCCCATGTGATTTGATGTAAAAGGACTAAAATTTAACTCTAGTTTTTATTGAGCACATGACATGTGTACAGAGTGAATTTTGCCATCAACAAAATTTTTTAAAGGCTAAACAATTCATTGGTCTCCATAAGCAAACAATTTCACATTATTTCTTCCTTTTCTTTCCTAGTATTATCCTTTGCAAGTATCCAATTTGTCATATCTATAGTGAACATCTCTTTATATTTTCTATTACTACAGTTTGTGTCGACTTGGTGCATTTAGAAAATGTAAAACTAATGGCATGTCGATTGTACATAGAAGGATTCAATACTAATCTTAAGCTTAGTAAGTTAACTTTTAGTCTCCACAACCTATTCAATGGTGTAGGGGAGGTACTTTGTGGGTTTGTTGTGATTAATGGAGGTGTCAGAGCCTTGCTACATCACTGATTTGACAGTCAAACTAATGTGCTCTTACAAAAGCACTCTGACTATACCCTATGCTAAACTACAGCTAGATAAAAAATCAGTAGGACTTCGACTAACATCGTGGAGACCTATTCCCACGCTCAAATTCATCAGTAATTTCTTAAACACATCCAAGATGCAATACAAGAAAGTCCCATTTAAACGTGGCCCTAATTTAAGATTTGAGGATGCAGGTGTTAGAGCCCTAATTTAAGATTTGAGGATGCAGGTGTTAGAGCCTTGCTATGCCACTGATTTGAGAATCAGACTCCTGTGCTCTTACAAGGGCACACTACTTGTAGCCTACGGTGCAATGCAGCCATATCCGAACTCATTAAGACTACAAGTAACATCATGGAAGACGTAAGTTGACGAGAGAATCGTTTTTTGGCTACCAGGCTTTATCTCCTCAAGTCTTCTTACACACGATCTCCACCTTTTCTCCCACAACCCCCCTTCTCTCTCTCCCCCCTTTATCTCCTCTTCCTTCACACCATTTTCAGTGGATTCCTTTTTGTTTACTTGTTTGATCTTGGGAAGGCTTTATCCTTATGAATGATTGAATATCATTCACCTTGTTTCTCTCATAGCCAGGAATAGGGGATGCTCAAATTACATGAAATTGTATTAGTAGATGAAATAAGAGGAAGTAATGTAAAACATTGAAGGACACACACAAAAACACACAAACGTGCACACTCAACAATACAAGACACTGGCAGTGAGCACACTGTATTTTGTGGTTATGGCATGCATCTCTCCTCAAGCAGGTTTCTCCCTCTCCCTCCTCCATTTTGCTTCCCTTTTCCCTTCTTCTGTTTTCATCATCGCCTTTGCTTTTCCCATTTCTCATTTCCCCCCTCCTTCCTTTCACCTTTTTCTCCCGCAGGATTGAGTCACTTTCGGGAGCCTTTCCGATACCGCTCTGCTTCTTACTCCTCTGTGAGTTCGTTTCTCTTTCCACCCCCTTTGGCTCTCCGCTTACTCTCCCTTTTGCAACAATTGGAGGACGCGCGCCGTATCCTTCCTTGCATTTTGAAGGCTTTCCAATGTGCATTTCGCTTGATTCATCCTGGCTTCTTCAAGCGTTATGTGTGCAGCTTCATTGTCGAATTTGAAATTGCCCAGCGATAGAATGCAGGCCACCTCTGGTTTGTAAATACTAATATAGCTGCGTTACCTTTACAGAAGCATTGGAAGATGAGGCAATCATTTCATAAGTCGCTGGTATGGTATAGATCACTTGGTAGTAGAGCACGGACTTTTCGCGTTAGAGGAATGGCTTCAGAACCCGCTATGGAGCACATCGAACCTCACAACAGAAACAAACCCTGGAAAGTGCACGAGACGATTGTTTTAATTTTTGCCAAAAAGAAGCAAGAATTTGAGCTGCAGAAAGCAGGGGTGGAGAAACCGAGGATGTCTAGAGACAAGTGGGAAGAGATAGAGATCTTGTGCCAAGAGAACGGAATTGAGCGGACGGCAGAGCAATGCAGAACTAGGTGGAAAAGACTTAAACATTCTTATTTAAAGATTAAAGATTGGGAAAACAGGAGAACGTCAGGTAAATTGACGGCTGAAGAAAGGAAGGGCGAGGGTTTTCCGCTAGCCCTGGATCGGCAGACTTTGGATGCCATGGATAAAATTTACTATGAAAACAGATCAACTTCAAAAGAAATACGAGGTAAGTCAGATTTTTATTCATGGCTTTGGGTGGTCTTCTTAAAGCTTTTTCCTGCATTTGTTTAATTAAGCTCTTCTTAGGCAGAGTTATTTCGAAGCCAATCTCTTTTCTGTTGTCTCACTTATTCAATTCATCTTGTGTTTAGTGTCTGCCCGCGTCCCCCCCCCCCCCCCTTTCTTCTGCCTCTCTCTCTCTCTCTCTCTCTCTCTCTCTCTCATACTGGCATAGCTGTATGATTCAGCTTGGTTGATGAGATTGAGCAGAGATGTGTCAGCCTCAAGGTGAGATCTTGTTTTTGGTGTTTGCAGTCAGATTCGCTGACCGTATGTTAGTTACTTCCCTCCCTTTTTTGATTGTGTGTCAGTGTCCTTGTGTGGGTTTCTCAGTTTTCTTGGACTGCATGTCCTTGAGAGAAGTGTGCCAGATTTTTTGAAATCTGTGTGAGTTACAGTGTGTGGGACTTGACTGTGCGTCTTCCCTTGCCTTTGTGTCTCATTTTTGAAAATTTTAAAGTGAAGTTCCTTTAGGGGTGTGTTTGCAATGTTTGCTGAAGCGTTGCAAGAAAAGTTCTTGAGGAGTCTTTGGTGGAGCTCTGAATTATGAAGGTGCTTTGGAAAAGAAAACCCACAAGCAAAAGAGAGAAGATCAACTGGGACAATAAAGTGATGGCAGTGAGGAAGAGAGTTCAGCTGCTCAGACAAAGCAGCTTGAAAAGGCTGACCTGGAGAAACAAGCTTGGAGCAGCCGAGCAGAACTGTGAGGAAGCAAGAGCTTAGAAGAAGCTCTTGGCACAAAGAACGAGTCACTTGAAAGAAGGGCCAAACAGAGAATCGCGACCACGAATGGAGCAAATAAGCTTGAAAAGAAAAGCTTCAAGGAGGAAACTGTTGAACAACAAACTGTTCAAGGAGAAAAGAAAAGCTTCAAGGAGGAAACTGTTCAAGAGAATCGCAAAGGAAGCTTGGCTGTGTAGAAGCTCCTGAATGAACAACAGAAGGGAGCTGTTGAACAACAAACTACTGCTGCTTGAAAGCAGCTTGCAACACAAAAGAGAGAGTGGGGAATGGCACTTCTGAAGGTTAAGAAGGGAGAGCTGCTGCATGTAGCTTTACACAAGAACATACGCATCAAAGAAGATCCGTGAGGAAAAACCATGGAGAAACTTGGACAATTGCACAGAAGAAACTCGGGCAGAGGTAGAAATGCTCACACATTGTGACGGCTACTGTGGAGAGAGGGCGAACTGGACTGCAGCTATGCCGTAGTAGAGGCGCCATACATGGTGGATTAAACGACAAAGGGATGAAGTAGCATCCACTACCTGGGAAGGGTTCGAGAGAGAATTTAGAAAGCACTTCTTGCCTCCGAACAAAGCGTCTTGAGCTTGGAATAAAAACATGCATCATCATTAGAAGAATTTGTCAGTGGTTGAGTACATTGATAATTTTAGGGAAAGTCATATATATGATGTAGATGCTCGTTTGGGAGAGACTAAAATGAAATCATTTAGACTTCACAAGCAGTTGTAGCTTGAATGAAGAGATTTTGGACTACTTTTTGATTAGCCTTCTTCTTTAGTGCTAGCCTTCGTCATGGCTGAGTATGCCCTTCACCTCTGGAGTGCGGATAGAAACTCAGTACGAAGACACTCTATAAATGGATGCTCAAAGTATGTGTGGGTGTGTGGATTTGTATGTGTGAGAGCATATTTTTATACTGTGGTCTACACCCACTGTTGGGCACTGATGACGTTAATGGGGATGTCATAGTAGCTAGTCCCTGCTATGCGTGATGGAGTTTATGGTTTTCAACCTTATGAGTGACTATCATGAGATTGAAACTGCACTATGTTGTGGTTTTAGAGGATGAGTTTGGGAATGTTCTTGGATTCATCTAGGGGTGGTGTGTGACTGTGTGTGTGTGTGTGTATAACACACACACACACACACACACACACACACACACACATGTATTGAACCTCTTCCTCAATTGGTGCAAGTAAATGATTATATCGTTGGACTTAATGACGGCATTAAAATGGAAGTTTGGGCTAAGTTTGCGAACACGTTAGATGAAGCAATAGTGAACTATGAACATGCCCGAGGCAAGCCGAGTGGGTTTATGCAAGTAAGGGCTTAGTATGAGCACTCGAAGAATAGTGGGTTTCAAAAGAGGTGGGTTAGAACTTCTAGTGTCCCACAGCCCAGTGGCCAAGCCTAGCAGGCGAAGCCGACTGGGGCCCTTTAAAACCAAGTACCACTGGTGGACTGAAAAGGAAATTAATTCCAATGGCAGTTGGGCCTCGTCAAAATTCCTTTTTGACCTTAGAAGAGAAAGAGAAGGCGAGGAGAGAAGGCCTATGCTTTGGATGCCTTCAGCCTCATTAGTGGAAGGATTGTCCCCATAATAAGGAACGTTTGATGGTAAATGGTTTAGGAGCCTTCCCTTTTAGCCATGCAAAACCAATACCATACAACCTTAGATTTGCAGGTGATTGGTACAAGGTTATGCTTGATAAAAAACCAGCCCAGTGATTATGTCATACATGATGAGTGGTTATTTTTCAAGGATGCTTGTGTGTGCTGTCCCAGTTTTGTGCTGCCCTACTCTATGATGCACATCATTCAGCAGGTGGTAGGCCACTCTCAAGAAGATTGACTGCAAGTTTTTCTGGCCTTATCCACGAAGTGACGTCCAAGAGTATGTCTCGTATCGCTTGGTGTTCCAAAAAGTAAAGGTATCTCATGGGAAGTTGCCAGGTCTTCTTTAGCCCCTTCAGATTTCGGATCAGCCCTTCGAGCAGATCAGTATCGATTTTGTCACAAACCTTCTTCCTGCCATTGGTTGGAGGAACACACTGTGTTTGACCATCATGGATAGGTTCAGCAAATTCGTCATGCTCATTCCATGCAAATGTACCTACCATTGACAGACTGGACACGTCGTGCCTCTTCATTTGATGGTGGTATCTGATGTGTGGTATGCCATGTGCCATTGTGTCGGATCACGATTCTAAATTCACCAGTCAGTTTTGGAGGGCTCACTTCAAGATTTTTCGTACAAATCTCAAATTTTCTAGCATCTTCCACTTCAGTCCAATGGCGAGACAGAATTACTACAATTTGGCCTTCAATGTTTTGAAGTGTTATGTTACAGATTCATAGAGTTGATTGGAGCAGTTTCTTCATTGGTTCAGGGGATCTTGAACGATACCCATTCGACCACCGTGAGTAGGACTCTCTATGAGACATCTTTTGGCAAGAGGTTTGAGTCCCTTCTCACAAGGACTCTTCCAAGACGGTGTACGATGCTGATCGCATCACTGAGTTGCCCGAATAGATCATGGACTACGTCAAAGACCGCACTGCCAAGGAACACGACTCTTATCAGATGCAAGCAAATGAACGGAGGTGTGATGTGGGCTACAAGGAGGGCCAAGGGGTCTATCTTCGGATCATGAAGAAGTGATCAAGAAGCTTGGAAAGAGCTCTCACATCGAAGTTTTGGTCCTTTTTCAATCACTAAAGTTATCAATGATGCCTCCATGAAGTTCCAGTTACCTATGACATGGATCATGCTCTTAGTCTTCATGTGGTGGCATTTTCTTTCTACAAAATCCCAATTCCCTAGATTAGTCGAGAATGCCACATGTCTAATCCTTAAAGTCTTTCTTAGATGTTCCTTTTGACCCCTTCTTGGGACACATTTAAGTCATTTGTCCCTAGGCACCATTCACAAGTAGGAGTACCTAGGCCTTTCGCCTTTAGACTCATCTAGTCATTGTAAATCACCCTCACAACGACCTTGACTTTAAAAACCTTTGACCATATACATAAAGCGCAATACATATTCTTATAATTGTTGGTTCTGTAAAATAAAAGGCTGACTGGCCCTTCCGATGTTGCCTCAACTTGAGCATAACATTCCTTTCCTCCACTCGCATTAGCGTCCTTAATAATGAAATATGGGAATGCTCTCCGCTTCTAGTATACGGATTCCTAGGTTGCCTCAAATAGAGGCAAACGATGCCATGCAGCCAACACAGTTGGTATATTCCAATTGCGTACTTGCATTGTTTCGGGTCCAAGATTCTTGTTGGTTTGCATCTTGCATTATCCTCTTATCTCCTGAAACAAAATAACACCCTCGATTAGTGAGTCACCTAGGTGCAAGAACTATTTTAAACAAGAAACATAAAACAATGCGTGCACCTTACAACCCAGTGGTAATTCCAATATATAGGCTTTTTAGAATTAACCACGGCCCACAATATTGGAATGATAACTTAGCACACACTCTCTTGCAGTCAAAGACTTTGAGTGTGGAGGAACTCAGAGGAAAACTTTTTCTCATTCCTCAAACTCTCGGAAAGATCTATTTTCATATGCATACTTCTTAGCACTATCCATATCTTGGCAGATGTTTGCTCTCACAAGTGCTAGCATCTTCCACAGCTGAACAACATAGTTCGCGGCACTAGGCGCTTTCTGGGGTATTCCAATCGTAGTTGGATTTGCTAGTCGCGGACTCATTCTTGTAGAGAAATGTTTCCTATCATTGTTGGCAAACTCTAGAAATGGCAACAGTTGTTTCATGTATGTTGTTTCAATGATACATATGCTCTCAGCATATCCTTTAAAGTCTGGTTGACTCTTTCCGTATGACCATCCATTTTAGGATGATCCCCAATACTCATTCCCACCTCGGTCCTTAGTGTCTCGAATATCGCAGTCCACAAGTGATTGGTGAATCTAGTATCCTTGTCAGACACTATAGATCTGTGTAATTCATATAGACGAAATATATGACTAATAACAAGTCCTCTACTTTTGGGACACTAAGGGTCTCCCTAGTTGGAATGAATGAGCCATCTTGGTAAGATGGTCAACCACCACAAGGATAGAATCATATTTACCTTCTGTCGTAGGTATAATAACAATAAAGTCCATGGAAATACTCTCCCATCTACCTGATGGTATCCTCAAGGGCTGCAAAAGTCCAGGCTACTTGCAAAAGAGAGAGAGAGCTCTAATACGTGGTATCCCCAAGGGCTGCAAAAGAGAGAGAGCTTCTTGCTTTTAAAGGCTATTGGCCTTCCGTCTTGGAGAAGAACCGCTCCTATCACAATGCCAATTGCATTGGTTTCTAGGAAAAATGGCTTTTGTGGATCAACTTTTTTTAACGTCAGATGTGAGGCCAATGTCTTCTTTATAGTGTTAAAACTCTCTTGTTGATTTTGTCCCCATACAAATGGTACTTTATCTGAGGTTAGCTCAGTCCAAGGGGCCACTATTGTAGAATCTCCTTCGATATGCCTTTGATAAAACTTAACAAATCCTAAGAATGATCGCAATGCAGTTATATTTTGAGGAATTTCCACGCTAATTTCGTAGTCACCTTCTTTGGATCCATTTCAACTTCCTTAGGAGTAATAATGAATCCGAGATACTCAAGTCTAACAATGCACAACATGGTTTTCTTTCTATTAACAAATAGATTGTCTTCCTCAAAGTAATGAAAACTTTCCTTAAGTGTTCATGATGCTCAATAATACTTTCCGATAAAGTACACAAGAATATAGTCAATAAAGTTTACTATGAACTTCTCGATATGCGGGCTTAGTAGGTCATTCATAAGCATGACGAATGTAGCTAGAGCAATGGTAAGGGCAAATGGCATTAACAAAAATTCAATGTGTCCAAACTTGCTTCTGAAAGCGGTTTTATGCACATCCTCGGCTCTAATCCAGATCTGATAATAGCCACTCTTTAGATCTATCTTGCTGAAATAGGGCTCTATGTAGTGCATCTAGCAAATTATCAATCCGAGCCATCGGATACCTATGCTTAGTAGTGATATTGTTCAATCCTCTATTATCTATAAAGAGATGAAAGGTATCACCTTTTTCTTTTTCAATATCACTAGCGAAGTGAAAGGTGAGAAATTGGGCTGAATCTGTTCCTGCTTGAGGTATTCTTCTAATTGCCTTCGCACCTCAGCTTCTTTAGCAAAGCTTAACCTATAGGGAAGCCTATTTATAGGTTTTCCCCTTGGGATAAGTTCAATCTTGTGTGCTCTGGAGGTAGCCCATAAGGCAACTCATCCCTAAAACAATTAGAGAACTCCTCTGCACTTTGATTAGCCAACTTGGTCATTTTTCCATCTTGGTAGCATTAGTTCTAGTCGATGTATCACCAAACAACTCGACTAATCCGATCAGCCAACTTGGCCATTTTTCCATCTTGGGTAGCGTTGCTAGTCGACGGATCACCAATTGTGCCGTACAAAGAAATGAAAATTCTATTGGAGTTTTTCGAACTTCCATCATGGAGACTGATGGTCCTATTGGCTATTTTATGTGGTAGTGTAAACCTTGTAGGGGGTGTTTCTAAGGGTCAAGATTGGTAAGAGCTTGTAATGAAGGAAAAAAAGGGTTAATTTAAGGGTGCTTTAGTGAGGGTTAGACAGGATAATGGAGGGCACTATATAAGTCCAAGCCCTCCACTCTTGTAGCATTTTTTGATGTGACATCTAATCTTATTTACTCTCCTTCCTCCTTCCTCGTACTTGCAGCCTACTCTCTCTCTCTCTCTCTCTCTCTCTCTCTCTCTCTCTCTCTCTCTCTATTTTGGGCTCTACATTGATGAGATAATATCCTTTATTGATCGCCTAGTAGGCGATGCATCACTGCTGGCTGATTTGATGATAAAGATATTGCTGTATGCGGATGGCATAGTCCTCATATCATCTTCAGCAGTGGGACTACAGAGGCGTCTGGAGGCCCTAGAGGGGTTTCGCAGAGAGAGACTTGACAGATAACCTTGGGAAGAGCAAGGTTATGAGCTTCAAGACCTTACGTGCAATACTTCATCAACATAGCTTCACTTACGGAGGTAAGCGTGTTGAGATGGTGCAGTCTTACACTTGGGACCAATTTTCACGATGATCCATGCAGTCAGGGCACGACTTACACAGGGATAGAGAGCTTTGGCCCGACTAGAGAGGCAGTGCTTTTAGTCGCACTTCCCGGATCCGCCGACGAAGGGCTGACTTTTTGACACCTTAGTAAGGTCGACTGCTATGTATGCAGCACAGGGGGTGATCTCTCGGCTATAGATTGGAGGATATTTGAGCGGTTGCATGTGATTATGGCATCTAGGATGATTCGTAGTAGTAAGCCCTCAGTCCTCCATCAAGTAGTACAAGTAGAGTCTGCCATGTTACTACTTCAGATTGATGCCATCTTTCAGACAGTGACATTCCTTTACAGAGTTTGGGCCTTACCCGATCGGAGACGGGTGAGGCTGGCACTAGAGTCATTTAGACGTTTAGCAGAGAGCGGGGTTAGCGTAGCATGGTATGCGCGCGTATCCACAGGGTTTGCTAGTCATGGTATTCAGATGGATTGCCTTTCCCCCTTTCATTATAGCACAGATGCACCGCCCGAGTTGATCCCATGAGATGGGATTAATCGTATCATACGGTTAGATCTCCTATAGCTCTATACGTCTTGGACTAGGGGGGAAGGGGGGACCAGGAGCTCCCCACCAAGATCCAGCTCTATCACGACCACTTCTTGAGAGTTTCAGAGGATGGACTCATTATCAGACCCCAGTACCCTACAGGATAGAGGAGTCTCACATGGATTGAGGATTGCCATTGGACAGATGTGGGTCTTATATTGGAAATTTCTTGAGGCCTCGAGCTGTGTTTCACTACTCTAGTTTTCTTTTGAAAGCAATTTTGTGAAATGGTTGCTCTTTGCCATGTGCTCATGAGAAGCAGTGACCATATTGTTGCTCTCCTCAAATAGTGCCTTTTACTATCCGCCAGTGAGAGTGATTCCACTATTTTGGAGGGATAGTCAGTGATACTGGTGCACCTGGCGGCTTGCATTTGGGCTAGTGCAAAGATGCAAGAGGCAGGAGACATCTTATATCATTTGTTTAGTTGCTTTTTTTTTCACCTCTGTTCAATTCATCTATTTTCTACTAAATTTATGTTGAATTCAACTAAATAGATAAGTGAAGAAGTCGATCGTATTGTGTTTTGTGCCCCCCCCCCTCCCCCCCTCGGCCTTCTCTCTGTGTGTGCGTGTGCGCATCTTATATTTCTTACTAGCATTTCTTAAATGTTCTCATTTTATTAACATTGGATATATTCTAGTCTTATGAGGATGTGCAAAAACTAGGGACCTATTGCTTTTAGAAAAAAACGTGCTTGTGTGGACTTTCAAGGTCTTCACCATATAGTATTCTCTCTATTAACGGTTTCACCTTTTGTTTCTTTCACACAAATCTCAACCATGCAGATAGCAGTTTTGTACCACAGTGCATACCCACTACAGAGCTTGGCTTTACTCCTAGCTGTGATTTAAAGGACGAGTTGGTGTCACCTACCGAGTCAAAAGAAGATGGTTTCGAGCATGATCTCGAACGTGATGAGGAGAACTATGTTAATGATCGACCAGTCATTATCGCGACAACCATAAATGAGTCTTTAAGTGATTTGAAAGGTGGATATTTTCTTGTTTTTCCTCTTTCTTATTCGTATATTGCACTGGAATGTTCTTTGTCCTTTTATGTCCCCCTGATCATGGTTTAGAAGTTGCTTCCAGTTTGGTAGCTGCACTTTGAATCTAGACTCAGTAACTGTTCAGGTCATGTAGTCAATGTCACAAGAAACATTTCTAGATTTTGCTAGGTGTTTCGTCTAGAAATGGGTTAAAAAAGTGTATTTTTTATAAATTATATATCAAACATAAATAATTATCTCCAGATTCTCGCTCTCTGTGAAAAGAGCTCTCAGATACACACATACACACTGAGCACTCTCAAAAGAGTCAAAAATAGTAATAGTCTGGCACTAGGGCGTTTCGCCTAGAAACGTTTCTACACGTTTTGCCTTGGCGAAACGTGTTTTCTGGTTACAGTGCATGTAGTGGAGGGTCACATGAATTCATGTGTGGTGAGAGGGTGAAATTTATAACTTTCGCCAAGCAGGATGAGTTGAAGAAGAAAGTGTAAAGGGTATGTGTATGGGACACGATGGCATGATGCAGTGCATTGTTCTAGCTTCTTTCCTTTAAACTTTATGGGCTCACACCTATCTGGTCATGAGAAGGTTCTTTTTCTCATTGTGTTGCATTTCTGATTTTGCTGTGCCTGTGCAGATGATGGTGTCAAACAAGGAATTTGTGCAGTGACCGAAGTAGACCTTTCTTTGACCAAAGGTTCGAACACCGTTGCCACCAAAAGTCCCACTGCATGCTTGGAGAAGGGAGAGAAAAATTACAATGAGAAGGGGAGACATCATGACGAGGGCGGAGTGTGCAATGTGACAGACCATGAGCATAAAACTCTGGATACAACACACGTTGCTAGTATGATAGAAGGCAGTGGTGTCCTTGAACGTGACACAGAAGTCCCTTATAAAGGGCTAAGGGAGGGTGAGAAAACTAACAATGCTGTGAATGATGCTTGTGACAAAGATGGTTCTTTATCTTACAAAATGGGAGTAACTAATGGTACAGATCAGGATTTGAAGGCTGCTGTCAAAGATGGCAATGAGAACATGATGGGATCTGCAGGAGAGAGTGAAGAAAGTCAAGATAAGGAAGCTGTGTGTGTTCATAAGGTTGATGATTATGACTTAACATCTAGTCAAACTGCTGTCGAGGATGAGTCGAAGCAGCACAGTGTGAAAGGTATGTGTGGAATGTGATGGGATGTTACAGTGCTTTGCTCTAGTTTCTTTCCTTAAAACTTTATGGGCTCACACCTATTGCTCATGAGAAGTTTCTTTTTCTCATTGTGAAGAATTTCTGATTTGCTGTGCCTATGCAGATGATGGTGTCAAACAAGGAATTTTTGCAGTGACTGAAGTAGACCTTTCTACGACCAAAGATTTGAACACACTTGCCATCAAAAGTCCTACCGCATGCTTGGAGAAGGGAGAGCAAAATTACAATGAGAATGGGAGACATCATAATGAGGGCGGAGTATGCAATGCGACAGACCATGAGTATAAAACTTTGGATACGACACAAGTTGCTAGTATGATAGAAGGCAGTGGTGTCCTTGAACATGACACAGAAATCCCTTTTATAGGGCTAAAGGAGGTTGATAACTCTAACAATGCTGTGCATGATGCTTGTGAAAGGCTACGTGAAGGGCACAAAGATGGTTCTTTACCTTACAAAATGGGAGTGACGAATGGTACGGAACAGGATTTGAAGGCTGCTGTCAAAGATTTCAATGAGAGTGCAATGGGATCTGCAGGAGAGAGTGAAGAAACTCAAGGTAAGGAAGTTGTGTGTGCTCGTAAGGTTGAGGATTAGCTCTTAAGATCTAGTCAAACTGCTGTCCAGGATGAGTTGAAGAAAGAGTTACACAAGAAAGCTTACGTTAAATATAAAAGTCACCAAAAAGATCACCCAAACAAGCTTACCGAAAATAGCTCATTAATAAAAGGTCACTTGTGGTACACTCTGCCAGTGGTGACTTGCAACACAGCATAGTGTGAAGGGTATGTGTATGGGATGCGATGGGATGATGCAGTACATTGTTCTAGTTTCTTTCCTTCAAACTTTATGGGTACACACCTATCTGCTCATGATAATTCTGTTTCTCCTCGTGATGAATTTCTGATTTTTCTGTGCCTATGCAGATGATGGTGTCAAACAAGGAATTGCTGCAGTGACTGAAGTAGACCTTTCTATGACCAAAGGTTTGAACACAGTTGCCACCAGAAGTCCTACCGAATATTTGGAGAAGGGAGAGCAAAATAACAATGAGAAGGGGAGACATCATACTGAGAGCGGAGTGTGCAATGCGACAGAGCTTGAGCATAAAACTCTGGATATGACACAAGTTGCTAATATGATAGAAGCCATAGGTGTCCTTGAACATGACTCAGAAATCCCTTCTAAAGGGCTAAAGGAGGGTGAGAAAATGAACAATGCTGTGCATGATGCTTTTGAAAAGCTATGTGAAGGGAACAAAGATGGTTCTTTAGCCTACAAAATGGGAGTAACTAATGGTAAAGAACAGGATCCGAAGGCTGCTGCCAAAGATGGCAATGAGAACACAATGGGATCTGCAGGAGAGAGTGAAGAAAGTCAAGGTAAGGAAATTGAGCGTGTTCAGAAGGTTGAGGATGATTTATTGACATCTTTTCAAACTGCTGTCAGCAACACAGTCAGGAATTTCTCGCAAGCAATTGGAAATTTCTTCAGGTCTTGAACTGTTGTTCATTGCTCTAGTTTACTTTCTAAAACAATTTTGTGGGAACGGTTGCTCCCTGCCATGTGCTCCTCAGAATCGTTGACCATATTTTTGCTCTCAAAACAATTTTGTAAAAAATAGTGCCTTCTGCCATCTGCCAATCAGAGTGATTCCACTTTCTATTCTGAGGGATAGGTAGTGATTCTTGCACCTGCAGCGTGGTTGGGCTGGTGAAAAGGTGGAAGAGGTAGGAGACCTCACATATAATATATTTAGCTACTTTTCTTCCACCTTTGTGAAATAGCGCAGTGAGTTGTGACCAGTTGGATGACCATAGCAGGTGTAGATTGATCTTTGTAAGGAATGAAGCCACAGGAGCTAAAGTTGACGTCTTGGTTTCAGTTTCTTCAATCATAGATGCCAACCAAGCTTCGTTGACCGGGCAACTAATGATAAAGGCTCAAAGCAGAAATTTTGGACCAGGTTGAGGTGATTAAAGCTACTTGAGATTGTTAGTGTTGGTGTTTCTGGGCTGCTGTGTACCAATATTATGATGTACATATACCAGGGACAAAACATTTCGTCTTTACCGTGTATAGAGTCTACACATGTCTCAATATTGAACTCTATTGTATTTCTTGGTGGCTGGCTACAGATTTTACAAAGGGAATTTACGGAGGTGGCAACAATTTCGATAAAGCTTTAGATACGTGAAACCTGGAAAAGCAACAGCAGCAAAGAGACTCTAGTAGTTAAGGAAGGTAGAATCGATGGCATTGCTATCAGAATTCAATTTTAGCACATTAAAGACCAATAACCTGAAACTGCTTTTTGATCTCCTTCCTCGTGGTTGGATAGAGAGTGTACACCTAGACTTTGACACCGATTGTTTCCATGTTCATTGTTCTAATTGCATTGTCATGATTATCGTACTAGTACTATCCCCCCGCCACCTATTATAGAACTATCATTGAAGCTGAAGGACAAATTGATGTAATGGGGTGTACCAAGGGGTATGTAGAGTCAAATTGATGTATGGGTGTGCCTAAGGGCTAGGAGTCCTATGCTAGGAATGTGTGAGAGTAGGTGTGCTAGAGTTAGGTGAGCTAGGTGTGAGGTGGAGGTCTAGTGACCTCACCTATGATGTCAAAAGAGAAGGCTGCCCAGCCTATAAATGAGGCCCTATGTACTTGCTAAATAATAAATCAACATCGAGTTCATTTTGCCTCAATCTTGTGTACATCATGTGATTGTTGTCCACCTCTCTCCTTTCTCCCTCGTTCCAACTTGGGTATCAGAGCCTTGCTTCTCCATGGGTAACCCTTGGAGGTGTAGCAGTTGATTAGAATGAGCAGAACTCCAGAACGTTTGCGGCAAGGAGTAGATCTGAGCAAGATGGTCCAAGCAAATAGAGCAGGGGCATAGTAATTGTGAAGAATTTCCTACGAGAATATGAGCGGCTGCTGATAACGATATGACAACCTCTTCCTCTAGCCACAATATATGAGGAGCTCATGGGAGTGGGCAACCAAAGGAGGAAGACCAACTTCCATTTGTGGGTCAGCCTTCCGCAACACAGAAGTCTTCTTGTGATCTCAGCCAGACTAAAAAATGCGACAAGGATAAGCGCCATCTATTGTTGAACCTCATCATCCTTGTGGACATTGTCCAGACTATTGCAAGGGGACCATCAAGCACATTGTTGACTATTTTTTACAAGTCTGCACAATCTTTCAACACACAATATCGGCTATGGCTTGTGATTGCTGTGGTTGGAAGCTGTGGTCGCTGCCTACTTGCAAATTATGCGGATCTGTCCTATTCATGGTTTTTTGGTGCAAACTTGGAAGACTCTGATGCTGCTGGTCATCGCCTCCCACATTTTGATAATGTCGATTTGATTTTTGCTTGCGTGTGTTGTCTATGTCCGTCCTTGTTTAAGGCAGTCCTGCGGCCTGCCTACTCCTTGACGACCTTAGCCTTACCTTGCTCGACAGCCTTAGCCTTGCTCGAAGGTTGCAGCGTTGCGTGAGATTCCAGGCAAAATTGATCACGTTTGAAGCTCACAATTCGACATTGGTGACTACCAGCTTCACATTTTGAGTCATGGGCTGATTGCCCTTCGTAGCTGCTCCCATGGACTTCATCGACATCTTTTGGGGCATTTTTTGCCATGAGCTTCACCGACATATCACCGACAGGGAGGATGTGCACACATATGTGCAGGTAGCTACTCAGGGAACATCTCTCATCTCGAGAGATTTACTTTCATTATGTATTCATTTATATGTTTGAATGGTACTCTGCCATGGATAGTCCTCCTAAAATGATTGTATTGGGTTTTGAGTGTTCTTAAGATGTGTAGGTCCTAGGTCTATACCCTTAGTCAATTGACCAAGAAAACCCCAAGATACATAAGAAACCAAGAGTCCTAGGACTGAGTACTGGTTGGGGCCATGACTTGGAGCATCCCAGATACTACTGTCGAGAGAGGAGTGAGATATTGGTAGGGGCCATCATGGAGCATCCCATGTACTATTGTCGAGGGATGAGGTCATCAATTTGTGGGGGGGGTATGTAGAGTCACTTTTGTTGTATGGGTGTGTGCCTAAGGGCTAGGAGTCCTATGCTAGGAGTGTGTGAGAGTAGGTGTGCTAGAGTTAGGTGAGCTAGGTGTGTGAGGTGGAGGTCTAGTGACCTCACCTATGATGTCAAAAGAGAAGGCTAGCCTATAAATGAGACCCTATGTACTCGCTAAATAATAAACTCCTTTCTCCCTGGTTCCAACAGGGTACAAGGGTTGTGTGTTGGTTAGTGTGATCAGATTTAGTTGTAGAAGGTTCTAGGTGTGATTGAGAGATTCATGGAGATGGTGGCATGATTATAGGATCTTGGTGGCTTCTACTATGACATCATCTATGATGTTCATTGGATGTATCTTGGAGCCTATATATTGGGCTCTCCACTCTTGAATAAACTCTCTCCATTTGCTTCATTCCATTCTCTCCTTGCTGTTGTTCCATCATGTGGTATCAGAGGCACGACCATCCTCCTTGATTCCTTGAGTCCTCTTTGATTCCCCTAGATTCTTCATCTTCCCCAAATGGAGTTTTTCTCTTCCACCTTCCTTCTTGATTTTCCTTAAGCTTATTCTCTCTCTTTGAAGCATCATTCTGTGAGCCGTCTGAGCTGGATACTCCTCTTGGCTGGGTGAATCTATGGTTTAGAGGAATTACGCAATAGTCATGTCTGTTGCCTGTGCCGACACTTCTTCTGGTCGCTAAATTTTCTTGCAATTCTCCCAATAGGAGTCACCATTCACAAAATGGTTCTAGCTGTTGGTGGGCGACGTTATAAGGAGGATTTTGATGAACTCTGACCACCAATGCTCCTATATTTGAGAAAACATGAAAAAAACCAGTTGAAAAAGGTGCAAGTTTCTTAGACAACCTGACGCGCATTGGTGCAATTCCTCTCTGGTGGGAGTCCTCTGGTACTAGAGCTTAATTTCTGTTGCAAAAGCCCTCTCTCTCTTGCTGCTGATAGCTCCAATTTCGGGCTCCATTCGACCTTTGTCTGAAAAGACAGTTTTCAGCTCGCTATGCTTGGTAACGGTTGACTAAGTCAACTAGTTTTTGGGGCTTTTGATCGTCAAAGCAAGGATTGACTTTGTTTTGAATGCTGAAAGTGTTAAATCAGTATTTTGTTTAGCTCTAATCAACATTATACTTGACACTTGGAGGAAACTTTGAACTTTTAAGTCAAAGTTTGACTATGGCATTATACTTTGAAAGTGTTTTGGAGAAGTATTCTATACTGATGTTTATAGTGACAAAGGCTTACATGATAAATGAGTATATCATGATATGCATGATGGTTCCCAATGGATATGATTGGAACAAAGGTTTCAACTACAACCATTATGTTGCTTGTTTGATTGAAGATGCCTTAGTTATGGTTTCAGCATTTTTTATGATGTATGAAATGAACTTGTATTTGATTGACTATACTTTGCCATACAATCATGAGCTCCTATGTAGTACAAGAGTAGACACTGCCCTTGTTATATCAAGTGGTAAGACCCTCTTTACCATGAGTGCCTTATGTAAGAATACCTATAAAATTGATCAAGAAAGGCATGCATATGTCTCTAAGGCCAACCGACTAGAAGCTACTATTGCTATTCTTTTGGAAGTTTATTTTACAAAGAAAGGAATAGTGAAGATCAAGGAACAAAGAAGCTACATCAATGATATGCCTGTGATCTCGGAAACCATGAAGACAAGGATGACTTCACCAACATTGAAGAAAGCCAAAGATATTGCAAAGATCTCTATCAATGAGGAGACTTTCATCCAGGAGGGCATTGGCCCTGCCTTCTTGATTTTTTAGTTTGTGTGATGTGATCAATAATGGTTCTCTGCCATGGATAGTCCATCCTTAAATGATTGTTAGTCCTCTTGTTGGACCCATGGGGATTTCCATACATAGTCTGTTAGATATCAATGCTCCACTCTCGTGTAATTACGCGGGAACTAGCTAACTCTACTTGTAAGCCCCCCATATGAGGAGAAGGCATTTGAGTAGCTCGGTTATCCGGTAGGTCCTGGTTTGGACACTAGATGGGGGCCATGTGTGGCCTGATGGCTGGACAGCTTCAGATAGAGTTGGCACACCGCCAACTAGGCTACATGCAAGTGTGGGAAGGCATCCCTTGACTGACCGCACTGAGGGTAGATGGAGCATTTCCCGGGGCAGCCCACTCTCGGGTTGTGGGGCCCATTTGGAGCCTCAGATGATCTCGGATGGCTCTGGGACGAATGGTAACCATAGGTTAGTTGCTCTGTTTTGCGCACCGGTTCTATCGTATGGTCGGTGGCCTATTTCGGGACCGACCCCCAGTCGACCGTTTTGGGCGAACTGGGTCGGTCACCCAATTGAGCCTAATCGACTATGACTGATGGCTATATAAGAGCAAGTCCGTAAAGCCCATTTCATCACTAGCTACAGCAACCTGATTCCTTAGCATCCAGCCTCCGTCTTTTACTGTTTCCAGCACGCCATCGAAGCTTCTTTCACAGGAGCGCACGGTTGGGAGGCAGCGCCATGTATTGTATCAGTTCTACAGTAATCAAATTTTTGATTCTCCATATTATCTGGTTTTCTCTCTTATGTATGAGATCCTGTTATCTATTGAGCAGAGACGACGTATTATTTTCTTACATGGTATCAGAGCCTGGACTCTAGCAAGAAGATTTGGTAATGTGTTTCTGTTTGCGAGCAGATTGTGAGAGATGGCCCAGCCCGCAAGATTGCGAATCCCACCGTTCGGCGAAAGCGAAAAGTTGGACGGCTCTAACTATCCTCTCTGGAAGTTCAAGATGAAGACCATCCTAAGCGCATATGAGCTTTGGGACACTGCTACTGGGGTGGACGTGAGGCCGGTTTCGAGATCGGATCCAGCCAATGCAGGACAACAGATAGTACCAACTGTGGATGAGATTCTCGCGTGGACAAGAAGAAATGCAGATGCGATGTGTTCTATTGTCTGCAGTGTTAGTGATTCCGTCATGGCATTAATTCAACATGTCACCACAGCGGAGGAGGCATGGACGGTCTTGAAAAATCAGTACGAGACCACGAATCAGACGCAGATTCAGAATCTGGAGACTCAACTCGCGAATGAGAAGTTGTCTGAGTCTGAAGTGGCAGAGAAGTTCATCACCAGGGTGAAGAATCTGCACGATTTGATGACTGCGATTGGCATCACCATCACCAGCGAGAATCTAGCACGAAGGTGCATACGGATTCTCCCACCAAAGTAGGATGGTCTTGTTATGGCACTGAATACGCAGAATAGAAATCTGTCCCTCAACTTTGAGGATTTCAGCGCGATGCTTCTAGAGGAGGAGATGCGTCAAAAGACGAGGACTGGAGAAGATTCGGCATTGTGGACCGGATCAAAGAAAGGTAAGGGTAAGGACTCTGGTAACCCATCTTCTTCTGATGATAAAAAGAGAAAGAAGAAGATCAAGTGCTTCTATTGCAACAAGGTAGGGCACAAGCAGAATGAGTGCCGAAAGAAGATTGCAAATGAGAAGAACGGAGTAAAGAAAGAGTCCAGTAACAATGCGCAGGCAGTACCAGTAGAGCTGTTCGTAGCAATTGAAGAGATTTGCACGGAGGCAGTTCATGTACCTGCGGATGAACCTTGGATCATTGACAGTGGTGCATCGCGCCACATGACCAGTCGGAAGGATTGGTATACCTCTCTATAGCCGGTAGGGAATGACATCATGGTAGCAGTCGGCAATGATGCAAAATGTCTAGCAAAAGGAAAAGGTACGATTGCTCTCAAGTCAGATGGAGTTGTAAAACAGTTGTCCAATGTTCTTTATGTGCCAGATATCAAGAGGAACTTGTTGTCCATTTTTGCGATCACGGATCGGGACCTCAAAGTTCAATTCGATAAGAATGGTGCACAGATCCTGGATCTTCAAGAAAAGGTCGTCGGTAAAGGTACATGGCGCAACAACATTTACGAGCTCTCAAATTTCAGTGCTCGAGTGGATGTGAAGAACACTAAGCTGTGGCATGAGAGGTTTGGTCATCTAAACCTTAGTTCTTTGAAGGAGATGCATAAAAGTGGAATGATTGCAGACCTACCAGAAATTTCCGATCTGCCCGATGTATGTGAAGCTTGCATGATGGGAAAGCAGCATCGGCATCCCTTTCCTAAAGAGACCAGTAGGGCAAAGGCTCCTCTAGAGCTCATTCACACGAACCTCTGCGAAAAGATGGAAACGGAAGCTTTGGGTGGTTCCTACTACTTCATGACGCTGATCGACGACTACAATAGAAGGATATGGATATACTTCCTGAAGACGAAAGACGAGGCTTTCAGTAGGTTCCAAGAATGGCATGTAATGGTCGAGAAAGAATCGGGGAGGAAGGTGAAGAAGTTGAGATCAGACAGAGGTGGAGAGTTCGCATCGACTGAATTCGAAAGTTACTGCAAAAGTCACGGGATCAAGATGCAGAAACCCCCGCCACATACATCACAGTAAAATGGAGTAGTAGAATGCAAGATGCACATCATCTACGAAATGGGCCGGAGTATGATGAAAGGGAAAGATTTGCCAAAGACTTTCTGGGCTGAAGCATGTAACACTGTAGTTTACATCTTGAATCGTAGCTACATGAAGGCTGTGAACGGAATGACTCCATTGCAAGCCTTTTCTGGTAAGAAACCTTCAGCTGCACATTTCAGAGTTTTTGGATGTGACTGTTTTGTGCATGTCCCTGATGCTACCAGGACCAAATGGGAACCGAAGAGCCGGAAGTGTATTTTCTTGGGCTACAGTGAAGAGGCGAAGGGTTACCGTCTCTATAACCCTGTTACCAAGAAGGTAATTGTAAGTCACGATGTGGTCTTCTCAGAATAGCCGCATCAATTAGAGGAGGATGCTTCCTTCCCAGACAATTAGGACTAGGATATCCATCCAGTACCACCACCAATAGCTAACCGAACTCCCCCAACGGTGCTTGGGAGGATTCAAGACAAAGAAGATGAAGAAGAGCCTACAGAACCACAATGACAACGGCCATTCCCGAAGTGGGTAAAGTAGCTTTTGGACAGCAGAGAACTTCCAGCCATTGAGGAGGAACCATCCGAACACCGCCGGTCCAAGAGATTAGAGGAGCAAAGAAGGGCACAGGAACACTTGTTCAACTATGCTTTGATGACAGAAGTGATCTGTGCTGATGAACCCAAGTGTCTTGAAGAGGCACAGGGCGATGATAGGTGGATGGAGGCTATGCAGTCGGAGTATGGCTCCATAATGAAGAGCAACACTTGGTACCTTGTGGATCGACTACTAAAATGCAAGGTAATCGAAACCAAGTGGGTGTACAAGACCAAGTACAAGTCCGACGGCACGTTGGATAAGTACAAGGCTCGGCTCGTGGCAAAAGGATTTGCACATGTATATGGTTTTGATTATCAAGATACTTTTGCTCCCATAGCTCGACTAACCACAATTTGCAGTGTTTTGGATTTATCTGCCCAGGGAAGTTGGCCTGTGTTTCAAATGGATGTGAAATCCACCTTTCTGAATGGAGATCTCAAGGAGGAGGTATACGTGGAACAACCACCAGGTTTTGAGATCTCGGGTTCAAAAGGTAAAGTCTGTAAACTGAAGAAGGCACTTTACGGGTTGAAACAGGCCCCACGAGCATGGTACCAGCGAATTGATGCATACTTTTTGCAAAACGGGTTCAGGATGAGCCCATCTGATGCAAATTTGTATATCTTCAGAGAAGGAGGCAGGTGTATGATCATGGTCCTTTATGTGGACGACCTTGTCATAACAGGGAACCATGAAGAGAAGATCTCGCAGACGAAGCATTTGCTAGGAAGAGAGTTTGAAATGACAGACCTCGGATTGATGCATTTTTGTTTGGGGATTGAAGTTTGGCAGGAGCCGAAACAGATCTTCATTTCACAGCTGAAGTATGCTGGAGAGATACTGAAGGCATTTGGCATGGCTGAGTGCAAGACAGTTGGTACCCCTATGGAGGTTGATGCGAAGCTCTCAAACGAGGATTCATCACCACTGGTGGACGATGCGAAGTACAGAAGGCTTGTGGATAGCTTGATTTACCTGTGCATCACACGGTCGGACATCAGTTTTACGATTGGTATACTAAGCAGGTTTTCCAATAAGCCCCGGGAGAACCATTGGAGGGTAGGGATGCGGGTGCTGAAATACATCAAAGGCACACTTGATTATGGCATCACCTATACCAAGGACAACATCTTGACCGGATTCTGTGACTCGGATTGGGCAAGAGACGTGGATAGCAGGAGATCAGTGACAGGGTACTGTTTCTCACTTGGATCTGGAGTTGTGTCATGGGTTAGCAAGAAGCAACCCATAATTTCTCTTTCTTCTACTGAGGCCGAGTACAAATTTGCATGCTTTGCTTCTTGCGAGGCAGTGTGGTTGAGGAGGATTTTGGGGGACATGGGTGGGTGTAGAACAAGCCTATGCAGTTATTATGTGACAATCAGAGTTGCATGGCGATTGCAAAGAACCCGGTGTTCCACGCTCGCACAAAACACATTGAGATTCAATATCACTTTGTACACAAGCTCATCATGGATGGAGAGGTTGACTTGGTGTAGTGTCTGACTACAGAGACTGCTGCGGACATCTTCACGAAGGCTCTTGGAAGAGACTTGCTGGAGAGGCATCTTCATCGACTTGGCATTGGGCCGAAAAAGTAAGTTCACTTGTGGGTGGACATTGAGGGGAGGTGTTAGATATCAATGCTCCAACTCGTGTAACAACGCGGGAATCAGCTAACTCTACTTGTAAGCCCCCCATATGACGAGAAGGCATTTGAGTAGCTCAGTTATCCGGTAGGTCCTGGTTTGGACACCAGATGGGGGCCGTGTGTGGCCTGATGGCTGGACAACTTTAGATAGAGTTGGCACACCGCCAACTAGGCTACATGCAAGTGCAGGAAGGCATCCCTTGACTGACCGCACTGAGGGTAGACGGAGCATTTCCCGAGGCAGCCCACTCTCGGGTTGTGGGACTTGTTTGGAGCCTCAAATGATCCCGGATGGCTCTAGGCTGAACGACGGAGACCGTAGGTTAGTTGCTTTGTTTTGCGCACCGGTTCTATCGTATGGTCGGTGGCCTATTTCGGGACTATCGTATGGTCGGTGGCTCTGTTTTGCGCACCGGTTCTATCGTATGGTCGGTGGCCTATTTTGGAGACCGTAGGTTAGTTGCTCTGTTTTGCGCACCGGTTCTATCGTATGGTCGGTGGCCTATTTCGGGACTGACCCCCAGTCGACCGTTTTGGGCGGACTGGGTTGGTTACCCAATTGAGCCTAATTGACTACGACTGATGGCTATATAAGAGCAAGTCCGTGAAGCCCATTTCATCACTGGCTATAGCAACCCTGATTCCTTAGCATCCAGCCTCCGTCTTCTACTGTTTCCAGCACGCCATCGAAGCTTCTTTCACAGGAGCGCACGGTTGGGATGCAGCGCCATCTATTGTATTAGTTCTACAGAAATCAAATTTTTGATTCTCCATACTATCTGGTTTTTCTCTCTTATGTATGAGATCCTGTTATCTGTTGAGCACAGACGTATTATTTTCTTACATAGTCATTGTCCAATCCTCCAATTGTAAACCAAGAGTCCTAGGAGTGAGTCATAGGTTGGGGCCATGTGTGTTGCCACATGATGGTGGGCAAGCCATGGAGCATCCCATGTACTACAGTTGAGGGATGAGGTCATCGATTTGTGGGGGGGAATGAAGGACAAATTAATGTAATCGGGTGTATCAAGGGATACAAGGGTTGTGTGTTGGTTAGTGTGACCAGGTTTAGTTGTAGAAGGTTCTAGGTGTGATTGAGAGATTTGTGGAGATGGTGGCATGATTATAGGATCTTGGTGGCTTCTACTATGACATCATCTATGATGTATCTTGGAGCCTACATATTGGGCTCTCCACTCTTGAATAAACTCTCTCCATTTTGCTTCATTCCATTGTCTCCTTGTTGTTGTTCCATCAGAAGCTTCAATCGCCTTGAGCCTTTAATAAGGGATTTCTATGCCATCTTCAATGCAACAGTACTATATTGTTGAACCTTCCAATTTTAGTAGGTATTATCATTGTGCAAAAAGGGAGAATGAGAGGAAAGGGAAGTGAGGGGTACTTTTCTAATGCCCCTAGGGCACTTGTATAGGAGCCATATCTTCACTTCCACATTGATTGGCTTTTTTTTAAAGGTGTGCAAGTGGGATAGCTTTGATATAAATGCAAAGCTCTAAGGTCAAGTTTTGTAGATTGCATTAAATAGTATTGTTATTGGTGCATTTTTACCTCTCTAGAACCCTTTATTATGAACTTCTCTAGGTGGTAGTTTGTTTGATCGATCCTTGCGCTCTTACCAAATGTTTCTCCACATGGGTTTTCTTGTGCACCTGCCTTAAGGACTCAAATCTTGATCCTATCTTCTTTTTTCAAAGATAATAGGGGTGATACTAGGTGAGCTATCCTCAACTTTAGGCTTGAGATGTGAAATTGTAATTTTAGCATGAGATGAGCAATGCTCTCAAAATAGATGGTGCACGTTATTCATGCACAAATGTAAATAGAAGGGAAAGAAATAGTGTAAATATAAGAAGGGGTGTAGAAGCCATTTCAAGCCTGATGGACGTTTTTGTGTAAAATGAAATGTCACTTAACTCTTCTAGGTGGGTAACAATTGGTTGGGGGTGTCAAAGCATCCGTGTTGAAGAAAGCGATGTCAAATCCATTGGTTCATGTAATTAGTTGATAGGCTTGAAGGTAGTAAAAAAGGCCACATGGGCATGAAAGCCCTAGGTTTTGTACAAATGTCAACATCTGCTCATACTATGAGCAATATACAATCACTATATGTGGTGTGCTCTTCCCTCGGATCATCTTCCATGTTTGGTTTTTGAACTAGATATTGATGTACTTTACAATCCATTATACTGAAAAACAGCAAGGATGAGCATGAGGAATTGATTCCTCAGCTCTATAGGAAATATTCTTGGATCACAATACAACCCACTAATCGTGAGTGTTATAAAGTGGCTTGAAAGGATGTAGAGGACATCTCCAAACATTGGAAAGCTAGAATTATGGCTTTTGAAATGTCTCCCAATAACAAGATAGTCGCTGACATATTATTCAACAAGTCTTTATCCATGCGGACATACATGTGCATCCGGATGTAGTCCTTTCATATCGTAGGCCCAATCGTAAGTACTTCACAGCGTATTAGGGTCATGCTTTAAAGTATTTGCATTTAGCTAGAGACATTGACAATCCTTGCATTTGTTTGACAGATTCGTATCCATCCAATTACGAGTGGGAGCCTGCAACATTGATAACTGGGGTGTTGCATGTCCATGCTGAGATCGGTAGTATTCAGTATGAAGGTCGCACAACATCAAGGGTGAAGAAGGATGGGACTTTTTATGACTCGATGTTCATCGTGTCAGATCAAGAACGTTAATATGGAAGATTAGAATCTCTTCCCTTGTCTTCATTTGATAGTCCAGAGTAGCCACTTCCAACTATAGAGATCAGTGAATCATACAAAAGTAGAATGTTCAATGATGTGAGAAATGCTATGAAGCCAACTACTGGTGGATGAAATGCTAGGCTAAGTTAGTTTCTTCCATTCCCATGCTTTATTGATTTCTTTGCTAATTGTAAACAACTGAGGAAAACAAAAGATAACATATACTTGCAAGAGCTTAGAACTAGACTGGTTGTGTGAATTGTTTGACAATGGATGGATAACAAGAACATGCCATAGTGAAGACTTGGTACAATGACGATTGAACATTTAGATGTGACATTCCGATAAGTGTATCTAACAATTCTTGTTAGTATAGAAAAGAAAAATGTTACAAACGACAATTATTATTAGATTTCAATTTCGCCAAGTATTTTGTTGGAAGGCAAAACCTTTGCCTCTCTTTCACATATAAGAGATTTAGATGGAAAAACATGCAATGGGAAGTGATGGATGATGATTTAAGTGATCGGACTCAGCTTGGTTGTCGAAATAATCATTTTTCGGCAATTTGATTGAGAGAGATACATCCCTTGTTCTTCTCCTCGGAACTAGAAATTTTGATGAGGATGTCGAACAACAGCTTGAGGGTCCTTTTGCATCCACAAGTGGTGGAGCAGGCCAATCCACAAGTGGTGGAGCGGACGAGGTAAACCTAGGCATAGAACCTGAGATGCATGTTGTAGACCTAGCCAGAGAGCAAGTTGAGACCAGATCATCCTATCAATATATCCAATTCGTGGATACCCATCCTCCACCCATAATCCTAACCAGGTAGCAACCAAGCCACACCTCGCATCAATTGATCCAATCACTATTGAGGGTGAGGAATACCTTACCTTATTAGAAGTGATGGAGGAAACCGGTCTTTGAGAGGATGAGGTACTATGCCTGCTCGCAAATGTCGCAAATGACACCAGTGAGGATACATTGACTTTGGTGCTCCCATCGATCTAATAGTCAATGAGATCACACACTCTAATGACTCAAGCCTCAATGATTTAGAGGCAATCTGTCTCACATAGAAGGCAATTGAGGATGTTAAGCCAGAGTACCAGATGTTCAAGGAGGAATTCTTGGATCTGCAAAAGTAATTGTTCGGGGATAAAGATGAAGAAGATGGTACCTCAAGTCAACATGAAGTGCAAGATCCATTAGAAAAGGGATTCCAGTTGGACACTATAGCTAATGCCCTTTGCGCGATGAGGCATAAAACGTATGTACCTTTAACAACTTAGGATTTAGGGTTTATCATTTGATTCCATATCATATATGTACTTCAGTAGGCTCTATTTTAAATGGAAAATCCTTGTTTTATCTTCACTTGGTAGGGAACTAAAACTAGGGTTTAGGGTTTAGAATGGCAAACCTCAAAAAGTCATGAATATCTTGAACCCAGGGGCTTCTACAACAAATCTAAAGCATGTGGTGGATTTTCAGTCCAAGAAAGGCCCTGGAAGCATGGAATCTGACATCATATGACCAGGGCTTGCTTTTTGCAAAAAGTAGGCTTCGGTCACATGATGTCGAATTTTAGTGCAAAAAGCAGCTTGGCCGCATGACGCCAGATTTCATGCTTCCAAGGCCTTTTTTGGGCTAAAATTCCACCACATGCTTTAGATTTGCTATAGGAGTCCTTGGGTTCAAGAAAAATCCAAAAAAATGTATTCACTTAGTTAGACATCTAAACCTTGAATTAGCAAGCTAGGGTTTAGGGTTTAGCATACCAAAACTCAATAAATCTATTTAAAAAAAAGCCCCTCCTCAGCCCATATAAAGCATGGGATGAGTTTTCATACAAAAAAGGGCCTTGGAAGCATGAAATACAAAAAGTAGGCCCTAGTCGCATAATGCCAAATTTCATGCTTCAAGGGCCTTTATTTGTCTGAAAACTCACCCCATGTTTTGGAATTGTTGAATGATCATGTTTCTCCACTTTCAATTAAAAAAAAAGGCTCTCATTTGGTTATACATCTTAAAGTGTAGGTATATTTTTCAGAAATATTATCATAGATCAGGGTTTTGGGTTTATATGTAATATGTTGATTCTAGGATGTGTTGTGGCTTGATGAATATTTTATGCATTGGGGGAGGGATGGCTTCAATCAGTCACTACGTCAACAAAGTGGCTCAGCACGTATGAGGGTTACCAAAAAGTGAGCAAGGAAAAGTGAACGAACCAAAAAAAGTGAGCAAGAAAAAGTGAGCAAGCCAAAAAACAAGCAAACCAAAACAATAATAGATTAATAAGTCCCTATTTTAGTAGCCCAAATATCCAAGTTCTTCCAAATCCCATGGGGGAAGAACCTTCCTTCTTCTGAACCAAGAGAGCTGGAGAGCAATAAGGTGATGAACCTGGCTAAATCAACCCTTTTCCAAAAGTTCATCTACTTGACTCATGATCTCCTCTTGCTGCGCCGCACTAACTTTGTAAGGTGGTTTATAGGGTGGACTGCTACCAGGTATGATGTCAATCCCATGGTCCTCTGGCCTTTCTGGTGGAAGCTCACTAGGCAACTCATTAAAAAAGCAATATGCAAATTCGATCAAAAAAACAGTCCTTTGCTTTTCCAAACGGGAAACAGCATGCTCTTCATTTACAAGGGGTATCTCTCTAGCAAAAACCATGTACGCAGAAATATGGCTTTTCATTACAAAATTAATGGCAGAAGCCGTTACAACTGGGACAGACTCTCTTGCCATGCTAACCAATTTTTAGACTATGTCCACATTGATGCAGTGAGCATACTCGGGACTGGGTGGATGAGGTGGCTGTTATGCACTTCCTTAGGGATGTCTTCAAGCTTTCCTCTCTTTGTGCTTGCTCCTTGTGATAGATTTTCTCATTTAATCGATCTTGCTGCATCCTCTACTCCCTTTGTCGTCGCTAGAACTCCTCTTTGAGATCTTCTTTAGTATCTGACTCATCCTCTTCTTCTTGGATTGCTTCCTTCGCACTGGAATCTTTATTGGGGGTGGGTTTTGGGGGGGGGGGGGGATTGCTATGTGTGTCGACATCATCTGATGGGGCAACTCCTCACTCATCTTCTTTGCCTTCTGCTTGGTCCTGGCAATGGGGGGTGGAGATAGGGAGGGAAAGGGTGCAAAAGCAAGGGTGGGATGAGGGGTGAGGGGCAAGTGGGAGGAGGTGTGGGAGTGGAGGGCTCTTAAAACAATGAAATGAAAATGAGACCAATTCCTTTATACAGGGCCCAAAACCCTAATTTTTAAAAATATATTTTCAACATAACTTTGGTGGCAACTTGGAGCTCAGAACTTTTAATTAAATTGCAACTCCTCAAAATTTTCCTTTTTTATTGCAGTACTTTTGCTTTATATAGGGCCCAAAACCCTAATTTTTAAAAATATTTGTTTTCAACATAAACTCCAAAAGCATAAAATTGGTGCAATCTTGAGCTGGAAACTTATAATTAACATCCAACAACTCAAATTTTTCCTTTTGTATTACAATTCATAGCCTTGATACACTGACTTAAGGACAGTATCTTGTCACTATTGGCTTTCAGATTTCCAAGGTAGATTTCTCGCTTTATGTGAGAAAAACAGAGAAAGGTATTATGCTGCTTGTCATTTATGTTGATGATTTGATCATCATAGGTGATAGTAATGAAGATATCCTTCATGTGAAAATGCTATTGAAGCAGAAGTTTGAGATGAAGGATTGGGGAGAGCTGCGTTACTTCTTGAGCATTGAGGTGATTAGATTCACAAGTAGGATATGCTCTTGCAGAGGCAGTATGGATTGGACATGTTGTCCTAATATGGGATGACAGGCTGTAAGCCTATTTTAGTTCCTTTGGAGTAGAATGTGAAGTTGAGTGTAGATGCAAGTGAGCTTCTAGAAGACCCTATTATGTACAGACGCATAGTAGGAAGTTTGATTTATATGACTATTACCAGAGGCTGGATTTGAGCTATGCTGTTGGGTTGGTAAGTCGGTTTATGCAGGCTCCAAGGAAATTGCATTTGGATGCGGCTAGACGCATACTGAGGTATGTGAAGTCCACATTGCAATATGGACTATTTTATGAGACTGGGGTTCAGATACAGTTGCATGGATACACTGATGCTGATTGGACTGGTAGTATTTTTGATAGACGAACTACCAGTGGATATGTGTTCTCTTTTGGGAGCTGCAGTCACTTGGAGTAGCAAGAAACATCCTACAGTTGCCTTGTCAAGCACAGAGGCTGAGTACAGGGGTGCAGCAATGGCTGCATGTGAGGTAGCTTGGCTACATAAGCTAATTTATGATATGCATTAGTCTACAGATGGGCCAGTTGTCATTTATTGTGACAACATGAGTAGTATACGCTTGGCACAAATAACCCAGTTTATCATGATAGAACAAAGCACATTGAGGTGCATTATCACTATGTGCAGTAGAAGGTTCTAGTAGGTTTTATTGATCTAGTTTATGTCAGCACAGAGGATCAGGTAGCTGACATATTCACGAAGGCATTGGGCATAGAGAAGCTATGCAAGTTCAGAGACCTACTTGGTGTGCAGGAATTGGGATTGAGCTCAAGGGGGAGTGTTGAGATATCGAGCTCCACTAGTGATATGCTAGGGTGACCGTTGTGCATTTATGTCACCGACTTATTAACTGCAGATGTGATTGGTACACCGCCCATGAATAATAGCTAGATGACAGCTATCTTTATGTACTCTAGTTAGTGGCTCAGTTAGTATGCCACCTAGGTTAGCTGAGTTTGGTTTGAGACCCACATATAGGGTTCACCTAATATTCCTTTTGTACTAAGAGAGAGTTCTTTTGCCTTTCACAACTAAGAAGAGGAAAACTGTTTTCAGCCTCCACCTTTGTGTGTATTCCCCCATTGTGTATGTGAGAAATCCGCAAGTGAGACTCCTTCCTTCTCTCCCACTCTCTTCACGAGTACTAGCATTTGGGATTTTGCTTTATTTGCATCATGGCTTCCTCTTCCATGTCTAAAAAGGAGTTTTTCAGCATTAAAAAGTTTGATGGGACAAACTTTTCTTTGTGGAAAGAACAGATAAGGGATGTGCTTATTCAAAAGAAGCAGATAAAACCCTTGCAAGGGATTGCAACTAAGCCTGTAGCTATGTCCACATATGAATGGAGTGAGTTGGATGCATTGGTAAAGTCTACCATTAGACTTCATCTTGGGGAGACATTTTATTTCACAATAGTCACTGAAAAGACTACGAAAGCTTTATGGAAAAAGCTGTGTGCTACATATGAGAAAGAGACTGCCTCAAACAAAGTCTATCTCATGAAGAGATTGTTTGAGTTGCACATGAAGGAGGGAGTATCCATAGCTTTGCACTTGAATGAATTTAATATCATTTTCAGTCAGCTTCAAGCTCAAAAGCTGAATTTTGATGTGGAAATGAGGGCAATATTTCTCTTATGCTCATTACCATCCTCATGGGATACTCTCCATACTGCTATCAGTAACTCTGCACCTGGTGGAGTATTGAACTTTGATGATGTGGTTGGTAGCTTGTTGGCCGAGGAGATTAGACGGAAGTCAATGGAAGGCAACAAGCAGGATGCAGCCTTAAATGTGCAAAGGGGCAGATCACAGTCTAGGGGGAAGTTTCAAGAAAGAGGAAAGTCCCGTAGCAAGTCCGGGGCATAGAACATTGAGTGTCACTATTGTGGCAAGAAAGGCCACATGAAAAAGTATTGCTACAAGCTTAAAAGAGAGCAAAAGGATAAGAAAAAGAATGCAAATTGGGGTGCAAATCAGAAGGAAGAGAGTCCAAGGGAGGACAAAGGAAAAGTGAAGATCGAGGAGATCAATGCAATCACACATGATAGTGACAATGACATTCTCTTCATGTCTAGTTTATCTGCAGAGTTGCTTACCACTTCAAATGATGCATATTCCTAGGATTGGATTTTGGATTCTGGTGCTTCATTCCATGTTACTCGCCATAGGGAATGGTTCTCCACTTATGACATTGGAAAGACAGGTTGTGTGCATCTTGGAAATGACTATGCATGTGACATAGTGGAAGTAGGTGACATAAAGTTTTCTTTTGCAAATGGGTCTGCATTTATTTTAAAAAATGTGAGACATGTGCCTAAGCTAACCAAGAGTCTCATTTCAACGGGTCAGCTAGATGCTGGTTTTCAGCCCATCTTTGGTTCTGGGAGTTGGAAAATTCAGAAGGGCTCTATGCTTTTGGCTAGGGGTGCCCAGTGTGGGACTTTGTATCCCTTGCATGTATCAAGGGTGTTTGATCATGTTGTTGCAATAACCGAGCAGCCAAGCACTTCTTTATGGCATTGCTAGTTGGGTCATATGAGCCAAAATGGGATGAAACACTTATGCCATTTGGGTTATGTACCGCATTTAAGTTTCTCTGATTTTGAATTTTGTGACCACTGTCTCTATGGGAAGCAGACTAAATGAGCCCATAAAAGAAGGGGAAAGAAAGAGTTTGAAAAGCTTGATTTGGTGCATTCAGGTGTATGTGGTCCCATGCCTACACAGTCATTAGGTGGGGCTGAATACTATGTGACATTCATTGATGATTCAACTAGGAAAGTGTGAGCTTATGCTATAGCTCGGAAGAGTGATGTGTTCCATGTATTTCAGAAATGGCTAGGCTTGGTTGAGAATCAGTCGGGTAGAATGCTTAAATGCCTATGGACTGACAATGGTGGAGAGTATCTCTCTCATGACTTTCAGCATTTCTGTGATACACATGGGATTAAGAGGGAGCTCACATCCCCTCATACTCCAGAGCAAAATCCAGTTGCAGAAAAAATGAACCACACCATTCAAGAAAGGTTGCAATGCATGCTTTCCAATGCAAGTCTTTCTGGTGGTTTTTGGGCTCAGGCAATGAAGACTGCAATGCACGTGATCAATAGATCACCTAGTAAGAGTTTGGATGGTGGTATTCTTGAAGAGGCATGGAGTGGCAAGAAGCCCTCTTACTCTCATTTGTGTATATTTGGGTGTGAGGCATATGCACATGTGCTAAAAGAGCTTCAAAAGAAGCTAGATCCTAAGTCTAGGAAATGCATCTTTCTAAGTTATGGTGAAAGTGGAGAGATGGGCTATCGTCTCTGGGATCCAGAAGCAAAGAAGATGATACGAGGCCATGATGTAGCCTTCAATGAGAAGAAGATGCATAAGGAACCCATGAGGGATGTGGAAATGAGGAGAATCACTTTCCAGGACGTGAATCCACCTTCATATGTTGATAGATAGCAAGCTGTCCATGCACCAAATGTGCAAGAAATGGTACCACTAAGTACTCCCACAAGTATACAATCAAGGGTAGATGATGGATCATCTATTGGTGGAAATGATGAACCAAATATGGCTGATATGCAGGTGGGACAGCAAGCTAAAATGCCCTTGAGAAGATAATCTAGAGTGTCTAGACCACCTGATAGATTTGTTCCTAGGGTAGACTATGTGATGCTTACTGATTGTGTGGAGCCTTCTTGCTACAGAGAGGCTATGATCCATGAGGATCAACACAAGTGGGAGTATGCTATGCAATCAGAGATGAGTTCACTTATGAAGAATAAGACTTGGGACTTGGTTTCTTTGCCATATGGAAAGAAAGCATTGCCATGTAAATGGGTCTACAAGATGAAGGTCACAAGTGATGATGTGCCTAGGTACAAGGCCCATTTAGTCACTAAAGGGTTCAAGTAAGACAAGGATGTGGACTTTGATGAGATATACTCTCTAGTTGTGAAGATGACCACACTTAGATGCATGCTTGGCCTAGTGGCAGCAGAGGATATGGAGCTTATGCAAATGGATGTCAAGTCATCTTTCTTGCATGGGGATCTGCATGAGGAAATTTACATGGTGTAGCTAGAAGGCTTTGAAGAAAAGGGCAAAGAGCATTTAGTGTGCAAGCTGAAGAAGAGTCTCTATAGTCTTAAGCAAGCGCCTAGAGAATGGTATCAGAAGTTTGATGCTTTTATTTGGTCCCAGGGTTTTAGAAGGAGTGAAATTGATCACTACCTCTACACTAAAAGGGCTAAGGATAATAACCTGATACTCCTGGCACTATATGTGGATGATATGCTATTGGCTAGCAAGAATACTTATGAGGAGGTAGATGCATTAAAGGCCAAGTTGCATGAGGCCTTTGATATGAAGGATTTGGGACTTGCAAGTCATATTCTTGGTATGTGCATCACACGTGATCAGAGTAGGAAACTCCTTTGGCTTTCATAGATTGAGTATGTTACAAAAGTATCGCAACGTTTTAATATGGAGGGCAGGAAAGCAGTGAATACTCCATTGCTTCCATATGTGAAACTGAGTCATATAGATAGTCCCAAATCAGATGAGGAGAGGGCCATGATGGCCAAGGTTCCTTATGCATCAGTAGTTGGGAGTCTTATGTATGCTATTATAGCTACTAGACCAGACATTGCATTTGCAGTGGGAGTTGTTAGCCGGTATATGGCTAATCCAGGAAAGAGGCATTGGGACGCAGTTAAGTGCATCATGAGGTACATGAAGGGTACCAAGAAGATGTGCATCTGCTTTGGTAGAGGAGACATGCGTGTACTTGGGTACATAGATCTAGACTATGCAGGGCACGTGGATAGTAGGAGATCCACTTCTAGTTATGTGTTCACCTTTGCAGGTGATGCAGTGTCATGGATGTCTCATGCACAGAAGTGCATTGCTTTGTCTGCCACAGAGGCTAAGTATGTTGTAGCCACAGAGGGTTGCAAGGAGGCTATATGGCTTGATCGGCTAGTGGGAGATTTGGGGATTCATATAGCTGTACCAACATTGCATAGTGATTCCATGAGTGCTATTCAGCTAGCACGGAATCCGGTCTTTCATACAAAGACCAAACACATTGAGGTTGGGTACCATTTCATTAGAAAGGTACTTGAGGACAAGCGCATAGAGCTTGTCAAGGTTCATACAGATGATAATCCTGTAGATTTGCTGACGAAGAGTCTACCTAGTCGGCAGTTTGGGTATTGTCATGTATTGATGGAAATTGGATAGTATGCTTAGTGGTTGTTCTCCCTTAAAGACACATTGTCCTTCAAGTGGGAGGTTATGGGGGTTAAAGGTCACTGTGTCTTTACCCCAGTTATGTACGTGTCTTTACCCCAGTTATGTACAATACTCAAACACATATATAAATGAATGAAAAAGAAGATTAGGGTGTTCTGCACTCACCAAAAACTTATGTGGTTCTCTGTTTCTCTCTCTCCCTTTTTCAATCTGCTTCCGTTGAGAGCTATCGGGTTTGATGCTATGTATTATGAAATGCAATGACCTTTGGCATGCTTATGAGCCATATTGCAAGCAAGTACATGGAAAAAGAAAGAATTCAAAATTATAAATAGTGGTTGGATTTATTCAAAGATCTTTGCACATGCACAAATTGCACAATTTCAACTTATTCCATTTTAGGGTGAGTCTAGATACCAATACCAACAACTATCAATGTTTTAAGACCAGCATGCAGTAGTCCCACTAGTTTGGATTGAGTTTGGACTCCAAATTCTCAATCCATTTTGGTTTTCAACGAATCAAACAAAATTTATAGAGTGTGCCCTCAAATGGGTGTGCATCACTTTAGCACAACATTGGAGGCCCATTATTAATCCATGCCTAATGTTCTCAATCAGATGTGTCCTTGGGTTGAGGAGAATCTCATGTAGTGTAGTTTTGAATTATTACTTGGTTGCATATACGTACCCAAAAAAAAATTGATGTTTTTAAATAAATTTCTATATCCTATAGTCTTCAGGATGCATGCTTCACATGAAACATAGCACTTGTAATGCTTTAACGGTCTCATTCCAAATCCTTGTTCCTTAATTTTTTGGTCATAAGTTTGGAATGTTTACTACAACTTGAAGACAAAGTTTTTCGAATTTCATTGAAGTAGTCTCCAATGCATCTTCTTTAGAGATGAGAAGAGTCCCTACCTTGGAGAGATCATAGCATGCAACTAGGATTAGGTTTCGGTGCATGAGGAGTCTACCATCTCTTATGCTTCAATATGGATTTGAGCTACCTAGTGAAGTATCTTGGAGAGAGAGTCCCATGAAGTCTACTCCAAGGACGTTGCAGAAAAGGAATGTGAAAAATGTTCTTACCCCTATGGATGATGAGTCTCGAGACTTCTTCACTGGTGAAGAGAGGCCGTTCTTTGTTGTTGCATGGTGACGATGACCACCACAATGGAGTAATCCAAAATTTGAGATTCAAGCTCTCGGATTTGCCCAATGTGAATTCTATCTAAAAACAAGCAGTTAGAGTTGACTTTTGATTTATCTTTATTGCATGTGGCAATTTCTCTATTCCTAAGTTCAAGTCTTAAGTGGCCTTGAGGACCAATTATTCCATGCTGAGTCACCTTATCATACTTGAGGCTCGGCCAACTCTTTTTCATCTATTACATCTTCTAAGTAGTTCTCTAGATAGAGGTTCTTTGTGATTGCTATGTGCTTGGATATCCTTCGTTTGGTTCTTCTTGCACTTATTATGACTTTTCATATTATTTAGCTCTTTGCATAGCACCTATACTTCTCTTAGATGCTTGATTGGACTCATGGAAGTCTACCACTTGCTCCTCTATTTCCTTTGCTATTTTGGCAGGATTTTGGCTTGCCACTCCTCTTTAAAGGACACTTCTAATACTCCTAGAGTTTCATTTCCTCTTCTAAACACCTTGCCTTGTATTCAACAACCCCTAATGGGGCTAGAAGTTCTCCAATGTATGGCACATGAGGATAATTTGATTGAAAAATCACAATACCAAAGACATCAGAGTACTTTGTGAGCTCCCCTTGTGTGCAGGTGGTTACATCGATACGAGATGCAGGGGGCATCAAGACTTCATGTGGTAGCCATTGCTCAACAAGGAACATCACTGATGGTCTTTCTTTTATGGCTTCGGCTGCTGCTAGTCGCTACTTGGCTCGCTACTTGGCTGACTTCTACTTTGTGGCTTGGCCATTTTGGGCTATGTTGGCCCTTTCCCTTTCTCATTGGGCTTTGATTGCTCAGGTGCCCCTTATTTAGGTGAGACATCTTTTGTTCCTAGATACTTGTTCCTTGGTTTGGCTGATGAGCTGGCTATTTGCTCATCTCATTTTGATGACTTGGAAAATAGCTCCTTTAGGATATTTGTTGGTAGGTTTTGGTAGGTGGCTTTAGATTTTCTTCATTGCTACATCCCAAAAGATATAGATGGAGCCCCCACTCCCATGCCACTTGCCTTTATCTTCAACTTTGTGTCTTGATTGTTTATTTGGTATTTCATCAACTTTGCCCAGTTGAATTTGTCTCCCCTCGCCAACTTCAGGGCCTTTTGTACTAGTATTCATGGTGCATAGGTGTCTAGTATTTTGCTTAAGCAAGAGTTGAAAAATTGTTTGGACAGTTGAGTCCAATAGTGTAGCATTGCTCTTGCAACCACACATCTTTTTTGAATAGTGCATCATAGCTGGTTGCGCGGCATGTTTGGTAGATGACAAAACATGTGTGCCTCAGGATCTATGGAGCGCTCTAAGGTGGATGAAACCTGTGTGAAAACATGATGAAGAGAGTGCTCATGACATGTATCTCAAGTCAATTAGGTTCCAAGATAGATTAGCTTGGACTCATAAAGAGAATCTTGAGATAGTGCAAAGTGCTTAGTTGATATTACTTCAAATGAACCTCCCTTTTATAGGTGAGGGTACTTACATCCATTTGCTTGCTCACATGTGGGATATGTCCTCCATGCCATGTGGCAGCTTTCCCTTTACTCATACCTTTGCTCTACATGTGCTCATGGCACCACAACTCTCAACACCTCCCCTTGGTGCCATAATCCTTTGGCTACTGCAAGGTGGTCAGATGTGAGTTACAATCCATCACCTCCCCTTAGTGCATGTATTGCTACTTAAGGTGGTCAAGTGTGGCTTTTACATGTCAATACCTCCCCTGAATGCTTTCATAGCTACTCTCAGGTGGTCAGGCTTGATTTACAAACATATAGGCAAGGTTGGCAAGGTTTTTGTTTTCAATACATTCCATTGATGTCACCTTTTGGCTCATGGCTTAATGACAATGGCATTCTCTTCTTTGCTTGGTGTAGCTTCATGCATGATGTTTTGTTCTTCCATGTGCCTTGGTGCTTTGTGTGTGGATGCCATGTTTCGGGCTATGGTCATCTCATACACTTGTGCTTTCAGCTTGCTTTTTACATCGATGTTTGCATTCATGCTTTACTTTTTCCAATGGTTGCAAAGGTCTTGATTTCTTTCAATATTGGCAGTGTCTAATTGCATACAATGATTCTGACATGACAGGCGCGTAGCACCCGAAAAGACGATCACTTTTCCTTTTTGGAGCGTGTACAAATTCTTCTTGGATTGCAAGTTATGGCTTGTTGAATTTTTGTGAAGAAAAGGGCCTTTGATGATGTGGCACAGGGGCTGTTCACATGCAGCTTGCAAGACTGTGCTTAGCAAGGGTGCTGGGTGCTTAGGTGGCACTTAACTAATCCTGAACCTAAGACTAACCATGGTTTAGTGTGGGTTGAATGGACCAGACTTGGGTTTACTTAACCAAACAAAACTAAGTTAAATTTAACCATAGTTAATTTTTATCCTGCCACGTGTCAATCTAAGGGAACCTTGAAGAAAGAAGATAGAAGATCTTTGAAGCTTCGACAAAGAGCAGTTGGAGGCCGAGCTGGAGTTGCTACTTGAGCGTTGGTCGACAGATCTTCGAAGCAGGTGTTCATGGAAGCTTAGCAGTGCTAGCGTTGGATAAGCTGGTGAGGTGTCGTGAGGCTTCTCGTCGATGGCACGCTGGTCTGCATGCATGAAGGCTGAGGCTGCCTGGGTGCTCTTGGCGCTGTAGGAGCTGTGTTTACCTATGCGTGGAGAGTAGAAGGTAGTCGATGCAGTTCGTTGGAGATTGGTCGGCTGTTCGTTGCATGCAAGAGACCTTTGTTGCACCGTTGGAGCTTGCTAGATGCGCTGGAGGTTATGTTGAGGGTGAGAAATCCAGTTGGATGGAGCACGGGCATTGCTGAGGCTTGCAGAAGTGTTGTGAGAGCTGAAGGCCTAAGCCAATCGAGGCGCAATTGAGTAGATGTCGTTGGCCTCTGAGCCGTAGAAGCTCCGCTAAAAGTAGATGGAAGAGCTTGGAGTCAATTGTTGCCTCCGCGTTGTGTAACGTTGCAGAGAGTCGAGGTTGGACGTCATTATAGACTTGAGGAGCTTTAGAGTTGTGTAGACAGTGCTGGCAGGAATCCTTGTGCATCTGTAGCTTTCTACAAACAAGGCAAGCATCTAAATGGCGGTTTTCTTCGCAGGAACAAAGCTCAAGCTTTTCTGGTTGCAGGGTCGCTCAAGTAGTCTCCTTATCTATTGAGCAGCTCATACTTCAGTGGTTGCCGCTAGTTTGCTTTGTTGACTGAGTCGCTATGTGAGTTGGAAGATCCGAGTTGCCAAAGAAATGGGCATGGCCTGGTGAAGACTCGAAGAGTAACCTTTCTCTCTTAAACTAGGATAGGATAGACTTGTCTCTCTCTCTCTCTCTCCCCTCAAGGATAAAATGGACTCTAACATCTCTTTCTCACAAGAACGGAATGATGAGAACTCTCATGAATCTCTCATGAAATGGATGGACGGAAAATTTGTTCTTAATCTAAAACTAAAACTAACTTAGGAGAAAAACAGGAGCTCCTAAGACATGCCTACAACTAATCTAGGAATGGAAGCAATCCTAGTGAACTACTAATGAGCTAAACTAGGAGAGCTAAACCTATGCTCTGATACCATGACAGAACATGTGTGCCTCAGGATCTATGGAGTGCTCTAAGGTGGATGAAACCTGTGTGGAAACCTTGTGGAAATATGATGAAGAGAGTGCTCATGACATGTATCTCAAGTCAATTAGGTTCCAAGATAGATTAGCTTGGACTCATAAAGAGAATCTTGAGATAGTGCAAAGTGCTTAGTTGATATTACTTCAAATGAACCTCCCTTTTATAGGTGAGGGTACTTGCATCCATTTGCTTGCTCACATGTGGGATATGTCTTACCATGTACAGCAAACGAACATTTTAGTAAAGTTTGATTTCCCCTCAACACTCCTGTAGCAATTTTAGTAGCCTTGCTAGGTAGGATAGGTTATAGGTGCCTAGTAGACCGAGGGAAAAAGACCCTCAACATAAATTTTGAAAGCCTCAATCTTTGAATAGGCATGGGAAGCCCTAAGCTTCTTGTATTTAAGAATTCACAAAGATCGTGGCTAAATACCCTGAGTTTAGCCAGCAAACACTTTACTTCATTTGTAGGCTACTGAAAGACTTTACCTCTTCTTCATTTAAATAAGGGTGGGAATCCTTTAGATTCCTTTATCCAAGAGTTCTGAAGATTATGGCAACTGATAAGATTATGGCAAATTATCCTGAGTTTAGCTAGCAAACATTTTACCTCTCCTTCATTTGCTATGTACTAAAATACTATCAAATGAGATCAAGCATAATAAATTCAACACAGTTGATTAGGCAATGGACTTTCCAAAGGTATACGATGGCACCCTAGCACACAGGATGTAGGACCCTCGACGCCTATCAAAGTAGAAGGCGAAATAAAAAAAAGTCGAAAGATCTGCCGAGCCAACAACTGCAACTCCAAGGCGAAGAAGACTTTAGGGCCTCTTGCAAAGAAACTTGAAATAAGGATGGATAGCCATTAGATTTCTTTATCCAAGAGTTCACAAAGACCACGGCTAAATACCATGGGTTTAGATAGCGGACACTCTAGAGTGCCTTTTCTTTGTTTGTAGTCTAATGAAAGATATTAAAATGGATCAAGCATAATATATTAGAGACACTTGATCAAACAATGCACTTTGTGAAGGTCTATGATGGCACCCTAGCACACAAGGATGCATGACCTTTAAAAGCTGGCCAAATTGGGAAGTCAAAGAAGAAAAACAATCGAGAGATAACAACTCCGGCTCCAAATCTGAAAAGGCTAAGCAGACTTTGGCACCTCTTGTAAAGAACCATCGTACCAATTTACCAGTACATGCTGGTGCTTGGGATGAAGGGGCTAAGTACAGCAAGCCCGCCATTGTAGGCTAATGCTTGGGATGAAGGGACTATGCTTTAAGTATGGCAAGACTAGTCGTCTGTCAAAAGCATGCCCTTTAAACCATGGTAATAAAAAAGCCACAGTGCACTTGGTTGAGTTTAGTAAGAGTCCAAGTAAACATCTTCACATTGCCAGTCTTGATTGTTTTCTTTTGACTCAAGTTGTGAGCATTGCCATTTCAATATTAATGTGTTTGAACCCCATGATTTGATCCGCATGGTCGGTTAGATCAATGGGGATCTAATTCACGTTTTATCTGATGATAGGATCACTGATACCTTTATTGATGCCTCTCTTGTGTACAGAAACTATATCGAATGATTCCCAATAGCCACCAATAGTGGTCAATCTTGCACATGGTACTTCAGAGACCTGGGGAAGAGATGGTCTCACATCTTCGTGTGGCGATTTAGGAATAATCACAAGAGCTGTCATTCAATGTTATGAGATTGATGGGTTGACGATTTGTTAGGAATGGATTGGTTCTATAGCAAGAGTTCTCGTCCAAATATTGATTTTTTGAATCACGTAATCACTTTCAATTTAATGAAAAGCTTTTTGGTCTTCATGCTGATAATGCTAAATTTAATAGGTATTATTTGGAGAGCTGTGTACATAAAATTGGACACTCAGCTGAGCATGAGTTCAGCTCATCATCAGATTGATAAACTGAGACGATCGTCGCAATCACCAACGTGGCAACGCATGCTTCTACAAAACTCCTTGCTCATGAAGAGCTCAGTACCTTTGTCCTAGCCTCAAGCCAGTAGAGTCGTCGTCATGTAGGTCAATTGGAGGTCGATTGGTCTGATATGCGCAGCTGCAAGTATCGTGACGTAGTGTAGATGTCCACAGTCGGTTGATGGAGTTCATTGCAAACCTATAACAAGATTGATAGATTTGAGCAGGTAGTCAGCGTTTTGGTCTGTGTCATGTGCTTAGTTCTGGATAATGTAAAGAGATATTAGACATTCCAAAGTGTCGCAACAATTCCCTGCTATTTGTACTTTATTTGTGATTATTCGCATCTCTGGAATCCATATCATATGTGAGATTAATCATCTTAGTTCGAAATATTTCAAGTGAATCATCGAGTTGTATGCATAAGAATCTAACAAAAGTTGGCATGGTTCCAGATACATTGCAGATTGCATAGGAAAGGCATAAAAAGTGCTCAAGATAGACCACACTATATGCCAACCAGAAGCAATCACCTCAACTTTTTTCAGAGGGCTAGTGGGCTTTGCTTTGCTAATTTCTTCCTTTCTAGAGCTTGCATTTCTAGATGCATTTGCAACTCTACAATGGATCTCACGCTTGGAGAAATTATACGGTAAGCGCAACTGGTCACTATCCAAATTAAAGAGCACCTTTTAAAAAAGGCCAAAGGAATTTCCAAAAAATACATGACCAATTTCGTTTCTCCAGTGTGTTTTCATTACTAAGACCTCCCTGCGTGTTTTCATTACTAAGACCTCCGTGGCGTGTTTTCATTACTAAGACCTCCCACAAGGGCAGGCCAAAAACTCTACTTTTCAAAGGTTAAAATGACTTTAAGAAGTCCACTTTAGACGAGTACCTAAAGTGGCAAGTTTCTTCTTGCTATAGACTGCCCATATGCTAACAATTTGATTAACTGATCCACTCAAAGCTAAGATTGAAGAGAAACTGGCATTGGAAGCAAGATCAAGCGAGCGAGCAATAAAAGCATGGACTTGTAAGGAGGCTAGCGGTTTAGGCGGCATGTCTTACGTGTGTGAATGTTGTGCTCTTCACTCTATTAGCATGATTCGTTTCTTTTAACAGGTTGTTTGATGTTTGATATGGGTGGGATGATGGTTTTTTGCTTCATTTGATGAACACACCAGGGTGCAGTCGTTTGTGCGCCCAAGCCTCCATTTTACGTGGATTTTTGCGTGAGCCGACAGAAGTTCGGCAGGATCGGCAGCCTTGGACAGCAGTGAGATTTCTTTGGTTTAGTTTGTTTCCGATTGGCATCAATCCCCATCTCGCGAATCGCTATATATATTCATTTGAACGAATGGATTTTGTTGGAGATTTTAGCTGACAGACAACAGCTGGTCTGTAGAATCATATCATCATGATATTGGGACAAGTTAGCTGTTAATTCAAATACGTTTCGCAAAATGATATCACGGTTCCATCGGGGGATGGGTTCCGAGACGGCGGTGTGTAACAACTTGGATTTCTCAGACTTTGGAGATGTAGCGACAATGCCTTTTCAGCGTAGCCTGTGCTGATGATCGACGGGCTTCCTTGGTTATTCACATTCATCAGCGGTGTTGCTAATCACAAAGCAGGAAGATATTGTAGGATCAGAACATGTTGTGGATATTGCGATTGCGGAGAGGCTGGCTCTTAACTATAAGCAAAAGTTGCCGTGGAAGCGTTTTTCTTCTCTACGACTAGCAGAAATTGAGGTAAACGCAACGAGAAGAAACGGCCAGAGCACGATCATGGTTTCTGGGTGTGTGAAAAACGCTTCAGCATCCTTTCACGAAACTCGCAGATCGCGGGTGTTTATCTGCCACGGCTTCTCCATACCCAGAATATTAGACATCCCATCCCATTTTGCTAGCATCCAGCTACAAAAGCTCCGCAGAAATCAGTTATGCCTCCCGCTGCCAACCGCATGCACGATTCCTTGCCTCTCCTCTCAAAGCCGGCGACCTAACTACTTTTCTCGGTAAATGTGGCTTTCTTTTGGCCCGAAAGGAGGAGGCCGTTAGGAGTGCAGCTGAGAGAAGTGTCACGCGACAAGCTCATCTCCGCTTATTGGTGAGAGCTTGCTGCATAGCCCTAGCATTATAAAGAGGATAGATGCTCAAGTATGTCCTCTCTCTCCCGCCTTAATCCTTAGGTGAATCATGGGTTCCTGTCGATCCGATTCCTGTTTGCTGTAAGAAACCATTTGATCTCTAGTCTGGCTCCTGGATTCCAGCATCTCATTTGATCCTCCATTTCTCGAGTTCAAATTTGGCGTATTTGCTTCCAGTATCTCATTTCATCCTTAATTTTTCATGTATGTACATCCTCCACTTCTAGTGCAAACTTGTCTATGCTCTTAATCACTGCTACCATTGTTATCTGATAAGCTGTGATTGTGCCATACGGAAATCTGATTTTGTCTCTCCTCTACTCTTAAGCGTCATCTTCTGAGTAGAGAATTAGCAATCACGGAGCTAGGAAAGCGTGCGTCGGTCATATCTTCTCCTAATCTGGGTGCCCAAATCTAAGTTCAAAATGGCGATTGCCGACACGATTCGGACAGCTCTGGGCATCGGAGGTACGAAATTTGACACTGACTGAGAAGCCACAATAGTCTCGGCGATGCCTGTTACAATCGTATGCATATGGAGTATGACTCGTTTTGTTGGTACTACTGATAAACTTCACTATTTTCTGATGCAGGCAATATAATAGCGTTTGCCTTATTTCTTTCACCAGTGTAAGCATCGATCCCTGCAACTTGGTAATTATGAGCTACGTCAACTTGCACCAACAGGCCAACTGGTGTCAATTGTGTTCTTGATCTGCAGGCCCACGTTTGTTCAGATTTGCAAATGGAAATCTACGAAACAGTTCTCCGCGGTTCCCTACATCACGACACTACTTAACTGCCTTCTATGGACGTTTTACGGACTACCCATAGTACATCCTCACAGTCTTCTTGTCGTGACGATCAATTCCATAGGAGCTGTGATGGAGATAATCTATATTTCAGTGTTCTTCGTGTACGCGAGTAGGGAAGGAAGGGTAACTCTTCAGTACTCAATTTTTGCAGAACGAATAAGCAAGGCAATTAAAGTTGGCCAAATTTTGACCAGTTCCGGCCTTGAGCTAATTCCGTTGCTAAAGATGCACTGAATGATCTTTTTATGAATTTGTAGATGAGGGTCCTGAAGATGAACTGAATGATCTTTTCATGAATTTGTAGATGAAGGTGTTGAAGATGCTGGGCCTGATAGTGTCCTTCTATGTAGCTGTTGTCATTGCGACTCTGAGTCTAGCCCACACCGTTGAAAAGAGGACTGTTATAGTGGGAGCAGTGTGCGTGGTTATCGGAACTTTGATGTATGCATCGCCACTGACGATCATGGTAAGCAATGGAAATCTAACTGCCTTGTTAGAGGAAGGTGCTTTGATGTATCATGATTCATGCATCGCCACTAACGACTAGGTAAGCGCACAACTAATTGGAAGTTCGTTAGTGTGATTGCCCCATTGTATTCTAGACCTTAATTAGTTTTGGTAAGCACACATGGTTTGATTTTCCCAACATGTTTTGCTTTCTAAGCCTTTATTATTATTTGTTTCCTAATCTTTGTCACGAGTTCTCTCTCTCTCTCTCTCTCTCTATATATATATATATATATGCATGCATGCATGCATGTATGTATGTATGTAGTCTCTTCAAGCCAACATTTTTGCCGCTCCATGCGAGAGACTTCTTGGTTCCGTAAGTCACCCTTGTCGTTGGGCGTGTGTGTTCAATCCTTTGTATGAGCCTTTGGCTTGCTAGCTATATGCTACGAAGTAAAATCTCTCTCTCTCTCTCTCTCTCTCTCTTCGTGCTCTCTTTTTTCCATTGACTTGAATATGACATATATGTTACCTCTATTTGCACATTTCTAAAGATTCCTTGTAACTGAAAGATTTTGCTTACATTGTAGAAAAAATCATGTGCAGAGATTGGTGGTTCAAACAAAGAGCGTCAAGTATATGCCCTTCAACCTCATCTTGGTCTCTTTCCTCAATGGATTAGTTTGGACGGCATATGCAACTATACGCTTCGATGTATTTATCACAGTATGTACACAACCTTGATTTTCATACTTATCAAAACCATCACATCATTATTGCTTGTACTTCGATGCTTAGAAAGAGTGTTAAATTTGTGATTGCTTAAATTGCTCGCCTATAAAGGAAGATAATTTCACTTGTGATCTTGCTTGGCCTTTACTTTTCGCTTCTCCTTCTAAACATATGGAATAGCACCCCTATCCTTACTTTAATGATAGCATACAAGAGATCATGGGATGATAGAGTTGAAACTGATACTATATGTGGCAGATGTCAAGGGGATATGAACCCTTGTCCTGTCTTTTTCCACACAAGGATTACATCCATCAAGCCATGCTTAGACTTGCTAAATGTGGTGGTGGGACTAAACACAATAAGGAAGCTCCCTCCACAGTGTAAGAGAGTTGAAACTTATAGTATATGTGGTGGATGTCAAGGGGATATTAACTCTTGTCCTCTCTTTTTTCACATAAGGATTACAACCATCAATCCATGCTTAGACTTCGTAAATGCGATGGGTTTCATAAGGAAGCTCCTTCCATGGTGCCCTCTCCCTATCAAGGTGTCCCTCTACTCCATGAAGCTGTCCAACCCTTTTTTGACTTTGTTTTACAATACACTTCCTCTCGCTCTTTTCAACCCTATCCTCATGATTCCTTAGCTAATGTTTATTATGGTTACTATTTTAGCCTTTGGTTGAGTAGAGGGCCATGCTAATGCTCAAATCTAAACTCACTACAAAAAAAACTTGAATCGGACCGTTGCCTACCACAATGATTGCTTCATGTAAGCATACCTTGAAAGTGAGGAATTGAGATTAATAAAACAAAAGTATGATACTTGCCTTTTGATGCTCACTTTGAAAACTACTAGAAACCAAAAGACACTTGAACTATACCTTGCAACTAATCATCAGTAAAGATGTAGATCAATAATTTAGCATGAGTCCTTAGTATACCTTCCAATATGACAAACATACTAAACACCTACCATTACACTTGGACAAATTCTTAAGCACTAAGTAAGACTTAGTGCTTTATGGGCATCAGTTAATCAAGACTTAGTGCTTTATGGGCATCTGTTAATCAAACTCAAAAATTAACTTAGATTTGATAGCTTAAAGCCTAGGGGTCAATATATTAACTTGACCAATGTTGATTTTGAGTGGAGATGATAGTTTAAGACCATGATAATATACCCCCTCTTTCATGATTGGTATATCTTGTAGTATGGCTTACATGTATAGCTTCTAATATGACAAACACATTAAACACCTACCATTGTAGTTGGCCATATTTGTAAGTGCTAAGTATGACTTAGTGGTCTATACGCAAGTGTTAACTCAAACTAAAAGATTGACTTAGATTTGAAAGCTTACAGCCTAGGGGTCGGTATATATTTAACTTGATCAATGTTTGTTTTGAATAAATATGGTTTAAGACCATGATAATCAACCCATAGTCACAACTCCCATACAAGCATTAGCTTGGAATGCGCATGATGCATCCCTATTGTTTGCCACCATCAGTACTTATCTTTCAAGTACCTAAGTCTCATCTTATAAGTGGTGGGCTTGTAACCCAAGCACACCCATAAGACTGAATGTCAGGGGTCAAAGGGATGCTTAAACCCCTTAATATATCACAAATTTTAATTTTAGAATTGTGTGTATCAAAATAGCCAAGATCTGCAAATAAATTCTCTCACGTGTGGAATGATCCATAGGCTAAGATCACTAAGTATCCTTTGAAGCCAAATTGAGACACGAAAAGAATTTTTCCTAAAACTACAAAGGATATATATAGTAGCTCATTCTAATGAGAGTCCTATTACGATTTGTTATTTTAGTAGTGTGTTTATCCCTCAAAATATAAGAGGGGGTCTAATACATTAAAAGAGTCTTTCACTAAAAAAGAAAAGGATAGGTAGTAGGAGATCATCATTGAATTGATGTGTCCATTTAATACATAAATGGTGCAAGGATATACGTTATGCATTGCAAAATCATATATCATGAAAGAGGGGAAATTGGTAGAATGTAAAAAGCAAAAGCAAATAGCATTGAATAAAAGCCTAAATGCTTCATGAATGCTTAATCATATTGTGTAGAAATCAGAGGGTAATAAAGTAAGGATTTTGTTCCTTTTTAAAACTTGTATACATACAGCTACATAATATGGGTAGGCAGTTGAACTAGTTCCAATTGGCTAAAAGGAATTCCCATGTGTTTGGAACAATGTAACTTACTCTATATAAAATGGCATATTTGCTTATTTATTTTTGGTTTGTAATGCAAGTTGGATATTTCATGTACTATCTTTTGCAGATCCCAAATGTGCTAGGATCATTGTTGGCTGGATGCCAATTGGCGATCTATGCTATATATTATAGCAAAGAAGATAAAGATGGCAATGAACTTCCCATCAATGAGCATTTCAAGCAATCAAACCAAAAAGGGGCTACTTCTCCTCCTCCTCCTCCTCCTCCTCCACCTCTTTAGATGATTCTTTATTCACATGTGTCTTCATCTCAATGCTCAATTTCCACATCATATATATGGGCGCATCGTTTGTGATTGAAGTCTGTGAAATGATTCACAAGGCACCACAAATACTTTCATGTGCTTTTCAGTTGATAGGAAACCTTGTTGTACTTGATGTTGCATACATATAAAAGATTAAATCAGAGGATTTCTAGGCTATTTCTTAGCCAAGTTCACACGATTGATTAGTTATAATACATACATGTCCATCACAATACATGCATACTTCACCATTTCATGAGTAGTGTTACGTTCGTATTAAAATTTATGCTTCATTTATGAGTTGCAAATTTTTCATGAGTAGTGTTACATTCGTATTAAAATTTATGTTTCATTTATGAGTTGAAAATTTTTAGGGATTATGTTTATTTTTAATGTTTTTAACACATTATTTGTATTTTTGTAAGGCATTTTTGCCATGTGTTCATAAATAGAAATGACATGGCATGGCATGGCGTGTCTCCCCAATTGGTAATCCATAGGTTTAAGCTTACGTATAGGGACAATGCGGCTAAATACATAATCTTATTGATCTTTGATACATTCTTTTCAAAGGTCTACCATCATGCAATGAATCATTTTATATTATCTATTTTAAATAGACATGCACAAATATACAATCTTTAGAGAGAATAACACTTTAGTTTTTTACATTTTCCATGCATACATGCATATATCTATGTATATATGTGAACTACAACCCGTATATCCTGTAATATATAATTTCTCGTAATAAGATTGTATCCTTGGCACTAGCTAGGTGACTTGTAAAAAGTGTGCGTGCGTGCTTGCACATGCATGTGTGCGTGCATGCGTGCACACGCATGCATGAACACACACCCTTTCTTAAGTCCACACAATGGTATGGCAATGATCCTCACCAATTCAAGTATGAGACCCACTACCTAGATAAGGCATGAAAAGAGGTAAAGGACCATACTTGGTAATAAGAAGGGAATGGTGAAGACTCAATTTTTTCTCAATTATGATGCATTATTTGCAAAATACTTGCCAAATTTGGCAGGGGGATTGGGGTCCACATCCCTAGTTTGTTGCCGGATTGGGGTCCACATCCCTAGTTTGTTTGCAACCAAATGCCATGTTGATAAAAAATAGGTGCACAAGAACGGAACAGCAATGCAGCTGATTAGTAAGCCAAGAGAATAGTGAATGCCACCATTGAAAATCTAATTAAAAGACCGCATAACTAATAAGAAAGTTATATATTGCATAATTCGCATCTAGGAAAATAGATTGATACTCTTTAACACTAGTTTGGTAGGACATATAAATGTCCTAGGACACTTTTATGTCCTGTCAATTTAGCAACTTCCTAGAATTATTCAAAAGCATCGATAAGGTATTTTGGGGTTTTGTTTATTTTCCATAATAGCTCATATGCTGAAAAAAACTTGAAATTATTATAGACTGGAACTTGCACCTTTTACTTTGAGTTCTACCTAAAGTTTTAAGGTCAACCTAAACACTGACATTTCAAGCTGTTTCCTCAAGTTTTAGATAAAACGGGCATACTTCTTACTTAGAATGAATTTTCTTAGAGTTTGTAAGTCCTATAGTCTAAGGATAACTATAACACAAATGTTTATATTTCCTCATAACTAGATAATCATATTCATTATGATCTATGGCCTTAAATGTAATTTTAGTGAATGTTGATGGCAAGGGAAAATTTGAGTCTTTTACAAATTCTTTGACATGTCTAACAAGTTCCAAACTTAACCATACTTAGTATATGTCTTCAATAGGATATTTTGGAGTAGTGTGAGTTTTTGGGGGACCTAATGTCATGTAGAACACCAAAGTCAAATCGTATATTGATTGTTCCTTGTGCTATAATTCACTAAATTCAAGATATAAGCGTTAAAGCATATCATAAGAACCTTAATATTTTTAAAATTATACTAATAAAGTGCCTCTAATCATGAATGAGTGATACCAATTAAAACAAGTTATATGCAGAACACTTATATACATGATAATTCAAAACTATATAAGTGAGATTTAATGTGAAACCTATTTTGGTAGTTGATATTAGGAGCACTCAGTCTCTTTTAGTTTTAGCCTTTATTGTGATGTGGTGACTTTCCCTTATGATATAATATTTTTCTAGTTAAGATATGATTCTTTGTGGCTATTATGTATAGTATATAAAGATGTTTATTTATGAAATGCGACTTATAATGCAACTTGTTAGGCTAACCACTCTTGTTAATTGACAAGTTAATCCTGCCAAAATGATTTTTAAACAAATTTTTGTCACTCTTAGGTGCTTGATATACTTATAGACACTTTGTAAAAAATGTTGTCTCCTTGAAATCAATTTTATTTTTAGGAATACTAGATAAAGTTTCAAATGTAAGTACTGTCTAGGTGAAAGATTGTGTTACCATACATTTGTGAGCATTTTGTAATCACATGTAATAGTTTTGTGTGCTTATATTTTTAGATAATAGTCCTATGAGTCTAACTACCTTAAGCTCAAGAGAGGACATCACCAAAAAACACATCTACAACAAGAAGTGATTTTTTTTCCAAAACGTGAAAAGGACACTTTTATGTCCTATTATGCTACCAAATATTTGAAGCTTACATTTTTAAGAAAACATTTATATTTAAGATACATGTCTTTGAATTTATAAACTGGATGGAGTGAATCTCATTTAAAGTTTACAAAATGGATTCCAAATGCAATCACAATATGCATAGCCTTGGGTTCATAGAAATGTTGCTCCAATGGCAAGAATATCATACAATTATCGTGCCACCTGAGCATTCTAGGATGCATGTACTTCTAACCTTCATAGTGTTTACAAGACAACTAGGTGAAATCAATGTGGGGAAAAGGGAGGACATAATGACCGGTGGTTGTATCAAAATGGTCGTTGCATATAGGAAAATAGCTCTTCTTAAACATAAGTAATGGGCGCGTAGGAATGGTACAGGGATTTTGCATAGTGAGATCCAAAAATTTTGGATCCATTCCTCTTAGAGAGCCTAAACTCTACTCACCCTACTCTCCTTCTCCACCTTTCTCCCTATGGATGCTCACTAAGGCTACATGATACAAAGAGCTCCTATAAATGCATAATATATTTCTCCACAAATTCTTGGACTTGTTGGAACTCGGAAACTGCAACTATTGCATGCTCAAAATCATGCAATTCTTCCCATTTCATGAAGACCGTTCCTTGAGAGACCTAACAAGTGCTAAATCTATAGATTCATGAAGACCCTACTCTTTGAAGCTTACATCAATATTACACTTCCAAAGTCAAGAGTATGGCCAAAAATTCATCTTCCCTCATCTATGGATGTATCTTTGATAAGAACATATGGAAGAGTGTAAAAAAACTCTTCATTTGCCATGTCCTCTCTTGGAGATTGGCCTTTCGAGTGCTTTTCTCCCATACATGGTCTTGCTTCCTCTTGGGAAAGGACCCAGTTATTGCTTCTACTTTTTTGGTGTGTTTCCCTTTTCTAGCATTTCACTAAGATATTTCAAAGCAAGGATTGCTTCAATAGCCTTGTTAATATTTTTCATCTGCATCTCTCTCTGGCAGTGGCACAGGTAGGGATGGCACCTCTTGTATGAACCTAGGCATAGAACACCATATTAGAGAATTTGGGAAAATCTTGATAATTTGGGAACTTTTGAGGGGTTGTAATTATGTAACATTCAATGTTTTCCATTGAATTTTTCCCATAGATTTGGCAGTCCATCCAAATCTTGCAAATGTGCATGGTTTGCATCAACATAAATAAAATGTCAAATGTTGAGGTTTCGACCAATGCATGGTATTTTTTGAGGGGTTACAATTACAATGCATTGAGTGCACTCCATTGACTTTCTCCCTGGATTTGGCCGTGTATATGAAACTCACAATTTGGAGTGTGCCTGTTCTGCATTAGCCAAGAAAAAAACATCATATGTTTGAGTTTAACGAAGCATTTTTTGCCTCTTCTCGAAAAAAGGTGGTGTTCAAAAACACCATTTTAGTTTAGTTGGAGAAAAAGTAAGAATGCAACACTAGTCCTTGATATTTTGTCGAGTGTGCAAAACTTGCAACCACAAAGCAATGGTCTGCAAAAAAAAAGATAAAGAAAAAAGATCAATGTCATACCTTCCAAATATTTGTCAGTATTCAAATAAATTATTGTTGTGCAAGGAAAAAAAATTCATGCTTTTCAAGTACCTTCAGTCCATTGTGGATTCAGCATCAGAGTCATTATCTGTTCTATGAGACAAATTGGATAAAGCTCGCTTGCGTGCAATGGTTGGTATGTTCACCTTGATGGGAAGGATGCTACTCTTCGAGGAAACCTTCTTTGAGAGGTTACATTTTGGAACCCATGACCATACAATAGCATCAATAGATTCCCAACATGGAGGATCACCTTTATTGCACATCCAAATCTTATTCCAACAATCTGCATACACCTCCTCAATTTGTGCATTGTGTCTTTTGCATATAGGTGCCCAATATTGTATGAAAACCTTCTTGAAATGTTTAGATTTATTATCCTTCTGTACATCAGTTTGAGCAATGCCTAGCCAAATTGGGTAAATTTTTTCTACTGGTCGGACCAAAAGAAAGTGTCCTTTTTGTACATCAACCATTGGATCAAATGATTGTTTTGGCTTTTTCCTTTGAGGTCCACAGTAATGATCATTCAACTCTTCAATTCCTTGAAACTCATCGTTTTCATTATCAACTACTTGCACACAATCAATATGTTGTGTCTTTGGCCAAAATCTCTCGTACATGCCCTCTACACTATTGTTTGGTTTATCAAGCTCATCAATCACGTTCTTCCAGTACTTTACTACTGGCTTGTAAAACTTTGTGAAATATGCTTCTGGACCTTGTAGGTGTGCCCATTTTTCCCAAAAGCGTACATACTCCTTGATACCAACTATCACATCTAAGTGATCCTTCACATACTTGAACATGGTTACATAAGGTGGCTCTCCACTTGGTAGCATTGGATGACCATCCGGGGGGATGAGCATTTTCTGAGCGAAATCTTCCGAGCGTCCGAGCGAAGGAAAAAAAAAGCTTCCAACTATGCATAAATATGGCAAAAATCGATCAGAAGAAAACATAGTTTCACTTAGAAATATGCAAAGTATTATAGCAATGCCTATTTTATACAAAAATCTTTAGGTGAATCTGTAGGAATGGTGAGAGCATAATGGGATGGCTTTTGAAGAAACCCACATGTAGAGTAGATTTCTCTATGAAAATTCCCTTATGATCCTTCTTACAACTTTTACTTAATAGGGGGTGACATTCAAAACCCTCTCTCAACCTATCTTCATGAAAGAGTTTCTTCAAAGAAAACTCATTGAAGCAAGCCATCCAGGTAGTTTCGCCAGCGAAACCCCTTTGAAGCAAGTCTCCCAAGGTAGTTTCGCTGGCGAAACTACCTTGGACAGCACTTTTAAAAGTGACATAACTTTCATATCCAATGTCCAAATATAGTCATTCAACCACTCAAATTGATCGGAACACCCCATTTGAGCACATCTATGGAGTTATATTTTGGAAAATCTTTCATATTAGTATTAAATATTACATGTATTTTATGAGAGTGATATATAAGCCCAAGTTAATACTTATTTATAGTAATTTAAACTTCTTTAGAAACATGTCCATAAATATGCTATAAAAACACTAAAAATATATTGCCATATGATATAAATGTGTTAATAAGTAATTATATATGCATAGTATTATTACATTGAGAGTGATTATGAGGAATGTTTCTTAAAGGAATCAACACTTTTTTAAGGTAATAATAGGGGTACAAAGGGATGTCTCTAAATAAGAAAATTATGTTGTGTAAAAATGAATGAGTGACTAGTCTGTATATTTTTATGATAAAGGGATCTAGTTCTAGTGAAAATAAAAGTGTAAAAACCATGTCTCCTAAAGAAAAACATTTTTAAAAATCTCTTGAAAAACACGCTCGGATAAACTTGCTCATAGGTTTTTGCTCGTAAAATTGACGCATCCACCATCCGGTTGTCTCTTCCACAACTCAATGCCACCTTCACTTGGTTGCCAATCTAATGATCGTGGATGCACTTTATATTGCATGATAGGAACTTCATTTCGCATAAAGAACCGAAATTGGAGAGGCTTTGAGTGTCCCACTAAAGAATCTTTCCCATCGCATAGGCATCCATCAACATAGCTCTTGAAATCAGGGACTTCCGTTACCAAAAATGGCATTGGAGAAGACTCCTCACATTGTCTAAAAGTATCCATGAGATGTGCAAATGTCAATGTTTGGCTAGTTCTTAACCTCTCTGAAAACCTGCTAAACATTGCATCAATATCCTCATGTGTATGCCCAACCATCAAGAATCCCAATTGAATTGACTTGAAAATCCCTCGAGCAACAAGTAATGATAGGTATGCAAACAAGTACCTATTCTTGTTTTCAGAACCACAATTATCCAACTGCAATAATAGGTGTTCGGATAGTTTCTTATAAGGATTTTCTTGATTGGAACTTCCAAGTCCAAGGTCTTTGAATGTTCCACCCACTGCTCCAAGATGAAGTTGTTGCTTGCCATTAGAAACATAGTGAGAATCCAATGCTTCTCTTGAGGTTAGTGCGTTTAGCAGAGCGTTGTCAGACCTTGGCATCCCATCATGTACCAAATCTCCAAGTGCATGGTTATCAAATCTTTCAAGATTTCTCAAACACAAAGCCAATGAACCGATTGTGAAGTTAGGATCCGACGGCCACAAGGATAAAGAAAAGTGACCATAACGTCCTTGACCATGTCCATGTGTTATCATGCCAGTCAAAGCCACTGGGATCTGAAAGGATTTGTCTGTGTCCTTTGAACGATTGCGTAATCTAGGGATGGTTGTCTTCTTTTGGTCCATCTTATCATGGATAATGCACAAGTATGTCTGAGGATACATTTCAGAAAATCTGCGCCAAGTGTAGTACACATTTCTACAACTTTTTAGTTGTAACATGTGTTTTCTTCTATCTTCCATCAACTTATTACGTTCATTTTGGCATTTTGTCGCTGCAAGCTGAGCCTTGATTGCACTACATAAACCACACTTAGAGAATTCACTTGTTTTTGACAAAGTTACATGCTTGAATTCAGAGTTCCATATGCAGTTGAATGTGGAAGTTGACATCTCCTTACAACCCAAACTATGCTTTAATTGCATGTTAACTTCATAGAGAATATCAACTTGCTTGTATACATCCAGTATCACCAACTGTGTTTCCCTTGATCCATCCTGAAGTGTTCTACTTTTGTGTGGCATACACTCAGAATTGTTATCCACAAAATCTTAGATTATGGCTCTACCCAGTTCTGTGTGGTCCCAACCTCTCCGCACGATTCCTTTATTACCATGTATGCACCTTCGTATACCAATTTCAAATTGCTCCCTGTATCAATAAAATGTTGTTTTTGGAATACCATGCATTTCATACCATGCTCTATAACAAACTTGAATACCATTCAATGAAAAGACATATTTGAACTGCCCATTGTCATCTTTTTGACAAGCAACCCAAGAGTGTCATATACATAATTGGTGCGAGCCTCCAAACTTTGGCCCCAATACTCTATGCGTAATTTGGATATCATTTGACGATCGACAAATTGACAACAATTTTGTTTACAAAAATCCATCATAGATACTTTTATGACTGCATCCCTTATGAGTCTAGATGATGCTAATGGCATGCCATGTATTTTAGCTTTTCTCTTCATCGTGCAATAACGCCTCTTTTTTGTGGATTTTTCCATTGGGTCCTCATCTTCCATGTGCTACTAGAGAGCACACCATAAATGACTAACTACACTCTAGATTTAGTTGAAAATAAAGAATATATACAAACACCTTCCCAGAACCACTTGAAGAATTCATGGTGTCATCGATTCTTAATGAAGTTCCATTTAAAAAGGTTATTTGTGCAATGGGTCATTTTATTAAGTGGATGGTATCGATGCCTGATACATCACTATGATACTTTCCAATTCCCACACCTAGATTGAGCCTAGATTACCTTCACCAAGCATCTCAAAATTTATAGGTTCAAATGGGTAGACATACAAAACAACACCCTCTGCAATGCTCTTGGTTTTCTGCTCATCCCATATTAAGACTTTCTTGTCCTTCCATGATTCTCGAATGGAAAACTCATCATATTCACATAGAGGTTCAACGTCAATGGTATATGATGTTATATCATTCATTGGTACAATAGCTCCATTGACATTGTCCACACAACTCATTGATCGTGCTTTCCAATGAACAACACTACCCAAAGCCTCATAGACTAAGAATGCATCCATTGTAGGAAATGGAAGAAGTGCACTTTCATCCATACAAATATCGATCGCCACTGATACATTGTTTTCTCCCAAGGGCACACCTTGGCACATGTCATCATGTGATGTAGAGAATATTGTCCCAATGGCAACAATCTTTCCACTGACAAGCAAGTTGACTTTAACCCCCACTTTCAATGTGGCATGTGCATAGTACATAGCATTTGTTATAATCCAATATTGATATCTGATGGTGTGACTTAGGATGAATATGCTTTACAAGATTTCATTGCAAGACCAAATCTTCCTAAACCTTGGTGCTTTGAATTTTAGGCAGCAAAATTGGGCTACATGGCCAAATCTTCACAGACCATGGTGCTTTGAAAGGGAGATAGCAAGATTTGTCCACACAACCGAATCTCCTGAGACGTTGGTGCTTTCAAGAAGCCATCAAGATTTATCCACACATCCAAATCTACTTAGACCTTGGTGCTTTGAAAGAAGCCCACAAGACTTGGCCACATGGTCAAATCTCCCCAGACCCTGGTGCTTTGAAAGGAGCCAACAAGATTTGGCCACATGGCCAAATCTCCTAAGACACTAGTGCTTTGAAAGAAGCAATAAGATTTGGCCACACGGCCAAATCTACTCAAACCTTGATGCTTTCAAAGAAGCTAGCAAGATTTGGATGCACGGCCAAATCCTTCGAGACCTTGGTGACTTCTTTCAAAGCACTGAGAAGATTTGGTTGTGGCATTCTTTCAAACTTGGGGAGATTTGGTCGTGTGGCCAAATCTTGTAGGCTTCTTTCAAAGCACTAGGGTATGGAGAGTTTTGGCCGTGCAACCTCCTCTTGCATGATGCTTCTTTCAAATCAGCAGGTTTTGGAAGATTTGGCCGTGTGGCCAAATCTTTCAAAGCATTAGGGTTTGCGAAGATTTTGCCGTCTGCCAAATGTTGCTAGCTTCTTTCAAATCACTAGGAAGATTTGGCCACATGGACAAATCTTCAAACATTAAATTTAAAAATTGAAAATACAGATTTTAAAATTTCAAATTTAAAGTTCAAATTTTAAAATTCAAAATTTAAAATAAAAAATTCAAATTTCAAGTTTCAAGTTTCAAATTTTGAAATTCAAATCTAGAGATTCTACTTTCAAAAAAATCGTACATGCTTTTCATGATTCACACTATTACACTTTAAAATCATACTATTACTTTAAAAGCAAACTAGAAAATCTAAAACTATTAAAAAACCAAAACTTTAAAAGGCAAAGCTAAACAAACATTTTAAACCAAGCATAAAAAGTAAACCTATGAGAAGGAATTGAATTCGTCTTCATGGGGGATCAAGTGCTAGGCTCACCTTGTTCTCTCCCTTCCTAGATCTCCAATGTGTACCTAGGGTGGTTTGAGAGCTTTAGGACAACGTCTTAGATGGGGTAGTTCTTGGAAAACAATCCTCCACCCTTGCTTAGCTAATTGCAAGCAAAAAAGTTCAAAACTATGTCAAAATAAGAGGTCCTGGGAGGCTCCCCATCCCAGTTTTGTCCTAACAATGTGTACTTAACTATGTAGGTTTTAAACTTCCATTACCAATTCAACTCTCCATAGATTCCACACACAACAGTTGGATTAGAAAGAGGTCTTTTTTTTTTCTTTTTTTTTTTTTGCTCTACATGCTTTTGGGGGGATTGCTCCTTCCCCCCCAAAGCATGCTTTTTTGGGGGTGCTCCTTCCCCCCCAAAGCATGCTTTTTTCCTCATTCCTCTTGCCCTTACCTTTCTCCGCACCTTCCTCCTCGCTCCTCTTGCCCTTACCTTTCTCCTCTCCTCCACGCGCTGCTCCCTTTCTCCTCGTTGCTCTTGCCCTTCTCCTCGCTCCTTACCTTTCTCCTCGCTCCTCTTGCCCTTACCTTTGTCCTCGCTCCTCGGGATCTCTCCTCTATGCGCTGCTCCTTCCCTCTGCGCTTCTGTGTGTGCTGCTCTTCTCCCCAAAGGTTGAAACTGTTCTCTGTGCGCCGCTCTTCTTCCCAAAGGTCCAAACTGTGGGCTGCTCTCCACCCTCGTCTTCCACCGTGGGGCACTATTTCAGCCTGTTCCTTCTTCCTCCACACAGTTTCGACCTCGGCATCTCCCTCCGCACGACGCTGCTCCTTTCCTCCGCACGGCCTGTTTCTTCTCCCTCGCACTGTTTCATCTTCCCCCGCGCTGTTTCGGCCTATTTCTTCTTCCGGAGCACTATTTCGGCCTGTTTCTTCTTCCTCCGCACAGTTTCCGCCTACTCTTGCCTTCACTAGCAGGTTTCCTTCCACTCAGTTCTCCTTCCACTCCTCTTGACAAAATCCCCTCAGTTCTCCTTCCACTCCTCTTGACAAAATCCCCTCTCCTCTTGCACGAAAACCCCTTAGTTCTCCTTCCACTCCTCTGCTAGACGAAATCTCCTCTTGATGCTCCTCTCTCCTCCTCACTCCTCTGCTGGACGAAATCCTCTCTTGATGCTACAACTACTCTCTCTACAGCTCCTACGATTGCTTGAAATCCAAAGAGCACAAGCTCACAAACAACAATGGCTACTCAATCATCCAAGTAAGAAAACGAAAGAAATCAAAAGTGTACCTAGTTCATGCATGTTCTCCATTTTCTCTATTTCAAAACACCATGATTTGAAAGAAAGACTCTTGTAAAAGTAGGAATCTCGAACTGTGATTTGAAAGTAGGGTCTTTAGTATATGATTTGACTTTCAGATCTTCAAATTTGAAATTTGAATTCTGTATCTAAGATTTTGAATTTTGAATTTTTAATTTTAAATTTTGAATCTAAGATTTTGAATTTTTCAGATTTGAAATTTGAATCTTAAATGGCATCCATTATGAAGTAAAGAAATCAACAATACCTGGGGCAAGATATGGTCTTTTTGTACATATGAGCATCAAGAAAAAACAAGATTTGATGGTATATAATGGTCCAAAGTATGATTATGATACTTGAAGATCTCTCCTCAAGTTTTTCCCAAGGATGAAGACTTATGGAATGTTTGAAGATCCATTCATTGAGCCATTGACAGATGTGAAATGTATTGTGGGAGATGTATTGTATGGAAACATTGCTGGATATATAAATAGCTCAATGTATTATAAAGAAAGAACAAATGTTATATTTGTATACATCCCTAAACACCATCTGACCATCTCTCTCTGACATAATGATAATGAACCTCAATGTGCTTTGTGCGAGCATGAAACACTCTCATCTTCGAACCCTCCATGAAGGCTTTCATTCATTCATCATCACTCTACACTCTAGCTTGAATCTCATCAATATACAGACCATACAATAATAAGAGAGGTCAAGGTATAGGTTCTTGGGATGCCATCATCCATGTACACATGGTGGTACATATGCATATATGTTTTATACATGGTGTAGATGGTTTGGAATATGGAGAAATTTAGAAGGCACCTAAGTCCATGTTGAGTAGTCCTTATGTACTTAGGGTACCCCAAATTAGGGTTTTACACACACACACACACACACACACACACACACACACACACACACACACACACACACACACACACACACACACACGCATGCACGCACACATGCACACATTGTATTGTGTCTATCTAGGTAGCAGAAGGAAGAGTGTACATTTCTATAGCCAACAACTTAGTGTCTCTTCCCTTCCTCTTCACTATGTGAGTAGAGTGTGTGAGTTGTACATTCACTTAATGGACTATCAAGCCCAAAGGTCTAGAAGAATCTAGAATTTTAATGAAAGATAAGCATAACCTATGAGCAAGATTATGAGCTGTAGGCAGTTTTTTTTTTCTAGTTGTATCATTTAGATTTGGTTAGACTTGAAGTTATGGGAGTTGTTGGTTATTCAAATATGTAGGAGGGATGTTAGGGATTATAAGGCAAGGCCACATAAGACATGGGTTCCAAGGATCCAATTGCAACCCAAGACTCGGGTAAAAATTTAGGGTGATAGAATTTTATAGAAGGTAGTAGTGAATGTTGATTGAGTGTAGCTTCAAATTGATGAAGAATTTAGGAGTAGTTTAAGGTTGGGATGTTACCATATAAGACTTATACACCACAAACAATCCCTTGGGCACTTCATTTAGATCAATCAATTGGCCACCAATGCTCTCAAAAAAATTTTGCTACTCTCAACAATGACACTATATGCTTTGATCCTTCAACTCTTCTAGTACACTGTTGTGGCACTCACAATAGGGACATCACATGCTAGAACTTTTGAGACTTTTGTTTAGTCCTCATGGGCAATTAAGCTCTTTGTAAGTTTTAGTGCTTTGATATTTGACAAAAGTTCTTGTAGATAGCTCAAGGCTACATGTCTCCACATGAATCTCTTTTGAATCATGGGCAATTCAGCTCTTTCTAAGTTTTGGTGCTTTGATATTTGACAAAAGTTCTTGTAGATAGCTCAAGGCTACATGCCTTCACAAGAATCTTGTTTTTTAGGGCAAGTTGCTCATCTACAAACTAAAAAGTTTTTGCTTCACAAAAATTGTCCCTAAGCAATCATAGGTCTTACCTAGAACCAAGAAATATTTGGTCGTTCCACTTCTAGGTTCGATTCTCAAACCATTATATCGCTTAACTTGAAGTAGGCATAATTGTATTCATGCAAACCTAGATGTTGCAATTAGTCATTCCATTTTATTTCCCATTCTTAAAGCTTTAACATCTCCATTTCTATGTGAGGAGTCTCCCTCTAGATTAAGATTGTAGATGAAGCGGCAACATGAAAAGCTACACCACCTTACCACAATGTTGTAGTAGCAAGGGCCTTAACGATGTAGAACATGCAAGCTTGCAATTTGTGGCCTACTCAAAAGCAATTATGCCTCACACACCACAAATATTGTTAAAAAACCACTCACTAGCAATAGAAAGAAATTGTGCTTTCCAAAAATGGGATTTGCAAGGACCCCCATCATGTTCCACTGGCATCTTCAACCCCGTAGAACAAGAACATGAAGGCTTTTTTGTAGCATCATTACAAATGATTATTGCATTGGATTTACTTGTTAACATATTATTTATATTATTTTGTGAACTATTTGGATGACTTCCAAGAAAGAATTTGGTCCCACATCTCTTGCTCTTTGAACTAACTTACGTGCAATTTTGACTAGAAGAAGTGGATTTTTAGTTCTTCAACCATGTTCAAAAGAGCCTAGGAACACACAAATTACTGAGTGCTAAAATAGTTGATTAAGCTTAACTATGGATTGACTAATAGGTTCCCGTGCATTTGTGTCTATGTCTGAATTTGAATAATATTTTATTTTAAATGCAGCAATATTGCCAAAGTTCTAATGAGAGATCTCGTGAATGCTCATGCTACATGGTTTTAAATGTGCCATGATTTCCTGATAACTTTTCTCTCGACAAAAAGGTCCTCCAGCCCATTCCCTTATGTAGAATATCCAAAGTTCCCCTCAAAATAAAGCCTTAATGACATGGTGGGAAAAGGGTCTTTAAGGGAAAAATCAATTCCTCATGTTAAATATCATAATATTTGGTGAAAATGTGGATTTCATGTCATTTTCCCCTCAAATGCTTCCCCAAGGACCTACAAACAACAAACAAATCCCAAAGCATATCAGGCTAGAAGGGGCAGAGCACAAATGTACTAAGTTATCTCTCCCATCTCCTAGTCAATCCCTCTCAACACAAAGCAAGCATGGTGGTGCACTATCAATCTAAGGCTCAAAGATTTGAGAGGTGATGGTGAACCACATAACCTCACTACTAGAGATGTTGGCCACCCTACAACTGCTCCAAGACCCAACGGCAAGATTGATTTGATCATAGGCCTCAATATCGATCATCTACTATTGGATGAATGAAATTTTGGTGCACAAGGCCATAAGGATTTATCAGCTATTCTACAAGTGCAAAAGCCCATTGATTCGAGCTATTCTACAAATGTAGAAGCTCCCCCCTCCTTTTGAATGCACGTGGTAGTAGCAATGTCCGGTAGACAAATACTCTCACTGCAAATAGCTATCATAGCATACATAAGACTCCCACATGCCACCACTAATGCATAAGGAACCTTGGCCATCATGGCCCTCTCCTCATCTGATTTGGGACTATCTGCCTGACTTAGTTTCACATATGGAGGCAATATAGTACTTAATGCCTTCCCCCCCTCCATATTGAAACACTGCAACACTTTTGTAACATACTCCTTCTGTGAAAGCCAAAGGAGTTTCCTATTCCGGTCACGCGTGATACGCATATCAAGAACATGACTTGTGTGAAGATAGTGGGACAGAAGGAAGGAGTCTCACTTGCAGCTTTCTCACATACACAATGGGGGAATACACACAGAGGTGGAGGCTGAAAATAGTTTTCCTCTTCTTAGTTGTGTAAGCCAAAAGAACTCTAGTACAAAGAAATAGAAGAACCCTATATGTGGGTCTCAAACCAAACTCAGCTAACTAAGGTGGCATACTAACTGAGCCACGAACGAGTGGATCTCGTGTTGAGAGATATGGTGCCATGAGCACATAGATTAAAGGGCTAAGGTATGGTATAGGAAAGAATTAAAGTAGCCACCCTAGGATGTGGACTACATGATGTGGAGATGTGGATTGAGGATATCCACAAGGAGAGATGTGGATGAGAGGATCACACATGTGTTGACTATTCAAAGGGCACTCTCTATATAAGAAGCCTATCATGTATGGTTGAGAATAGCACATTAGAATAGATTGAGTGTTTCATACTTCTTGTCTCTCTCCCCATGGTTTTCCGTATTTGGTTTGATCCTCCATGATCTTTATGCTCATTAAGTGATAGATTAGGCTTGTACGATCCACACTTTGTCATCTCGATATCTCAACACTCCCCCTCGAGCTCAATCCCAATTCCTACACACCAAGCAGGTCTCTGAACTTGCGCAGCTTCTCTGCGCCCAATGCCTTCGTGAATATGTCAGCTACCTGATCCTCTGTGCTGGCATAAACTAGATCAATAAGACCTAGTAAAACCTTCTCCTACACATAGTGATAATGCACCTCAATGTGCTTTGTTCTCTGGCCCATCTGTAGACTGATGCATATCATAGAGTAGCTTATGCAACCAAGCTACCTCACATGCAGCCATTGCTACACCCCTGTACTCAGCCTCTGTGCTCGACAAGGCAACTGTAGGCTGTTTCTTACTGCTCCAAGTGACTGCAGCACTCCTAAAAGAGAACATATATCCACTGGTAGATCATCTATCAGAAATACTACCAGCCCAATCAGCATCAGTGTATCCATGCAACTGTATCTGAACCCCAGCCTCATAAAATAGTCCATACTACAATGTGGACTTCACATACCTGAGTATGCGTCTAGCCACATCCAAATGCGATTTCCTTGGAGCTTGCATAAACTGACTTACCAATCCAATAGCATAGCTCAAATCTGGCCTGGTAATAGTCATATAAATCAAACTTCCTACTATGCATTTGTACATAGTAGGGTCTTCCAGAAGCTCACCTGCATCTGCGCTCAGCTTCACATTCTACTCCAAAGGAACTGAAATAGGCTTACAGCCTGTCATCCCATATTTGGATAGCATGTCCAATCCATACTGCCTATGTAAGAGCTGTATCCCACTTGGTGATCTAATCACTTGAATGCCCAAGAAATAACGCAGCTCTCCCAAATCCTTCATCTCAAACTTTTGCTTCAATAGCATTTTCACGTGAAGGATATCTTCATCACTATCACCTGTGATGATCAAATCATCAACATAAATGACAAGCAGCATTATACCTTTCTCTGTTTTTCTCACATAAAGTGAGAAATATGCCTTGGAAATCTGAAAGCCAATAAGACAAGATATTGTCCTATCTTGTCAGACCATGCTCTAGGTGCTTGCTTCAAGCCATACAAGGCTTTCTTCAACGTACAAACAAACTTAGGATGAACAGCATGAACATAACCTGGTGGCTGCTCCATAAACACCTCTTCTTGCAAATCACCATGCAAGAAGGCATTCTTTACATCCATCTGATGTAAAGACCATCCCTTTGATGCAGCCATAGCAATGACTGCTCTTATGGTTGCCATCCTTGCAACCGGACTGAATGTTTCTTCATAATCAATGCCATATGTCTGTGCATACCCCTTGACAACTAATCTTGCCTTGTATCTGTTCACAGAACCATCTGCATTGTGCTTGACCTTATAAACCCACTTACAGCCAATTGCATTCTTGTCTTTAGGTAAAGGCACCAATTCCCATGTAGCGTTTGCTTCCAAGGCATCCATTTCTTCATCCATGGCTTTCTCAAAATTTTCTTTTCCCATGGCTTGCTCAAAAGAATCGGGTTCTGGTTCTTGTATCACTTTGATCATATAGGCATAGTGAATGGCTGTAAATCCATCATATTTTAGCATATCCATAGGATATCTAGCTCTGGTAGACCTGCACAAAATAGGCTCACTTCCAGGTGCTCTCAAAACATCTCTAGTCTTCCTTACTCCAGGTGTAATAATAGAAGGAATACCCAACTCATCATTAATGCTCTGTTCTGAGCCACTTGATTCACCATCCACATAAGAGTGACCTGCATTCACATCAAACATGGGCTGATCTACCTTTTGTTTTCCTTTCCGTGATACCTGGGTACCACTATTTGCCTTGTTGTAGTCATTAATAAAAATGACAAAATAATGATAGCCTCCAATAGATGCAGCTTTAGTAGTCCACACATCAGAGTGGATTAATTCCAATGGCTTCTTACTCTCTTGAACATGCCTAGGAAATGGTTTCCTTGCCTGTTTTCCAAATTGACAGGCTTCACATACCTTATGCATTTCTGCAACCTTGAATTTAGGCAATCTTGCAATAATATTTTGGGCCTGCATTGATTTAAGTCGTTGTACATTAACACGACCAATGTGTTTATGCCAGATATCAATATCTACAACTACACCGGTCCCATGTGCAAACATTGCTACACTCAATTCAAGCATGTCCGCATCCAACATAAACATCTTGCCTTTCTTCTTTCCTGTTGCTATCAAGCGACCGTTATTTTTCATATCCTCAACAAAGCATCCATGAGGATTAAATCCGACCTGCAAGCCTTGCTCAACCATTTCACCAATAGAAACCAGGTTCTTGGTGATGTTTGGAACATGAAATACATCAGACAGATATTTCTTTTTCCCATCCTGCATAGACAAAGGAATTTTACCAATCTGCACAATAGGATGTGCAGTATCATCACCAGTCTCCACAAATCCTGGCCTTTCCATTTTCCTTGCATCTTACATCCATTCTGCATGACCTGTCATGTGGTTTGACGCACCTAACTCAAAATACCACACATCATTTCTTTCTTCTACACTTGTCACATAATTGGTCATGTGCTGCACCATAAACAAATGCTCATTTCTGTCATCACCCTGTCTACTAGAGGATGCATAATTGCCTTACTGCAATTTTCCATTCATAATGTCATTCTGCTTTTTGTAGCAGTCTTTAGCCATATGACCCATTTTACCACAATAGTAGCATTCAACATTGCTGTTTGCATTTTGACCTCTCTGCCATTCACCATGGCCTCTTTGGCTCCCCCTCACGTCCTCCTCCAAAGGACTGGTTTTTTTGAGTTTGCTGCATATTCTGATTTCTACCACGGCCTCCAGATCTGCCTCCTCTACCTCTACCTCTGCCTCTACCTCTTCCAGCATTTGAGTAGAAGACAGTTTCTTTTGAAGTTCCTCCTGAAGAAGATGCACCACCATTTCTCTGCTCTTCAAAAATTAGAAGAGTAAACAACTCCTCAAAATCAGGAAATTTTTCATGGACAGCAATGGATGTCCAGAACTGTGCATAATCCTTTCCTAGACCATTCAAGTTCACAGAAACTAGATCATCATCTTCCATTGGCGACCCAATGGAAGCAAGTGCATCTACAATTTTCTTCACCTTCATGTGGTAGTCATTGATGCTCATATTTTCTCTCTGCACATTGTGCAACTCCTGCTTGAGCTGCATTTTCCTGGCTTGCATATTTGTGCTGTACATTTTTGCCAAAGTATCCCATGCCTCCTTTGGCGTACTTGCATCCTGAATATGCACAATCATAGAATCCAAAATACTGACAGAAAGCCAGTACATAACTTTTCTAGCTCTCTCATTCCATCCTTTAAATGCTTGCATTTCTTGTTGATTTGGAACATTAGGAAGAACTGGTTCTTCTTCATTTCCTGTAATGAACTCCCAATAGCCTTTTCCCATAAGGAAATTTGTCATTCTAAACTTCCATGCCTCTTGTTAAGCTTTTCAGTGACAATCTGTGAAAGAGAATCAGACGCCATTACAAAACACTGCAAAAAACATAGTTTTTGCCTCACACAGGCGGATCTGCAAAACTGATGAAAGTGGTATTTGACCACATAGTCACTTCCTAGTGACGATTTTGCATCAACAGGCAATAAGGATGATTCTGTAACTCCCAGTATCTCTGCGCACAAGCATGCGATGCAATTTTTGCGGTAACTTTTCACCGACCTGCAGAGCAGTGGTCACACAGTAAAAACTGAGTCTTTTTCTGAGTGCCTGCGAAGAACTTCCGCCTTCAAAACGGGCCCCGAAATGGCCTCGAATCAGAAAAATAAAGTAACTCAGGACTTTGCCCTGTCCCGCAGCATATACTGCCCTCTCGCCACACCACAAAGGGCGTCTCAATCGGAGACAGTGCACTCTTGCACTTCTGGCTGTGCTACCTGCAGAGATTTTCTCCCAAACTCGAAAAAGGAAAGCAACATTGGTCCTCTTACCAGGACACCACGAACTTGGTTTGCTTTCTTGAGCTCCTTACCATGAACCAGGCTCTAATACCATGTGAAGATAGTGGGAGAGAAGGAAGGAGTCTCACTTGCAGCTTTCTCACATACACAATGGGGCAATACACACAGAGGTAGAGGCTAAAAATATTTTTCCTCTTCTTAGTTGTGTAAGCCAAAAGAACTCTAGTACAAAGAAATAGAAGAACCCTATATGTGGGTCTTAAACCAAACTCAGCTAACTAAGGTGGTATACTAACTGAGCCACGAACTAGAGTACATAAGGATAGCTATCATCCAGCTATTATTTGTGGGCGGTGTACCAACCGCATCTGCAGCTAACAAGTTGGTGACATAAATGCACAACGGTCACCTTGGCATATCACGAGTGGAGCTTGATATCTCAACAATTTCATGTCAAAGGCCCCATGCATCTTGGCCTTCAATGCATCAAGCTCATAAGTGTTCTTATCAGCCAATAGCATATCATCTACATAAAGTGCCAGGAGTATCAGGCTATTATCCTTAGCCCTTTTAGTATAGAGGCAGTGATCCAATCTCACTTCTTTTGAAACCTTGGGACTGAATGAAAGCATTAAACCTATGATACCATTCTCTAGGCACTTCCTTGAGGCCATAGAGACTCTTTTTCAACTTGCGAACCAAATGCTCTTTGCCCTTTACCCATGCAAGAAAGCTGTCTTGACATCCATCTACATAAGCTTCATATTCTCTACTGCCACAAGTCCAAGTACACATATAAGTGTGGTCATCTTCACAACCGGAGAGAAGATCCCATCAAAGTCCACACCCTTCTCTTGCTTGAACCCTTTAGCAACCAAATGAGCCTTGTACTTAGGCACATCATCACTTGTGACCTTCATCTTGTAGACCCATTTACATGGCAATACTTTCTTTTCATGTGGCAAAGAAACCATGCTCTTCCAAGCTATAGCATAAGCCCACATTTCCTAGTTGCATCATCAATGAATGTCACATAGTATTCAGCCCCACCTAATGACTGTATAGGCATGGAACCACATACGTCTAAATGCACCAGATCAAGCTTTTCAAGCTCTTTCTTTCCCCTTCTTTTATGGGCTTATTTAGTCTGCTTCCCGTAGACATAGTGCTCACAAAATTCAAAATAAAAAAAAATCAAATGCGGTACATAACCCAAACGACATAAGAGTTTCATTCCATTCTGGCTCATGTGCCCAAACCTGCAATGCCACAAAGAAGTACTTGGCTACTCAATTATTGCAACAACATGTTAAGACACCCCTGATACACGTAAGGGATACAAAGTCCCACACATGGCAGCCCTGGCCAAAACCATAGAGCCCTTCTGAATTTTCCAACTTTGAAAGCCAAAAGTGGTCTGAAAACCAACATCATCTAGCTGACCCGCTAAAATGAGACTCTTGGTAAGCTTAGGCACATGTCTCAATTTTTCAAAACAAATGCAAACCCATTTGCAAAAGAAAACTTTATGTCACCTGCTCCCACTATGTCACATGCATAGTTATTTCCAAGATGCACACAACCTGCCTTTCCATTGTCATAAGTGGAGGACATTCTCTATGGGGAGTAACATGGAATGAAGCACCAAAATCTAAAATCCAATCTTGGAATATGCATCATCTGAAGTGGTAAGCAAGTCTACAGGTAGACTAGACATGAAGAGAATGTCAATATCGCTATCATCTACATTAATCTCCTCGATCTTCATTTTTTCTTTGTCCTCCCTTGGACTCTCTTCCTTCTTATTTGCACCCCAATTTGCATTCTTTTTCTTATCCTTTTGCTCTCTTTTCAGCTTGTAGCAATCTTTTTTCATGTGGCCCTTCTTGCCACAGTGGTAACACTAAATGTTCTGTGCCCTGGATTTGCTACAAAACTTCCCTCTTGCTTGGGACTTCCCCCTAACCTGTGATCTGTTCCTTTACACATTTAAGGCTGCATCCTACTTGTTGCCATCCATAGACTTCCATCTAATCTCCTTAGCCAACAAGCCACCCACAACATCATCAAAATTCAGTACTCTAGTAGGTGCAGAGTTACTGACAGCTGTATGGAAGGTATCCCATGAGATGGCCATGACATAAGAGGAACATTGCCTTAGTCTATGCATCAAAATTCATCTTCTTAGCCTGAAGCTGGCTGAAAATAATATTAAATTCATTCAAGTGAGAAGTAATGGAGACCCCTTCCTTCATCTGCAGCTCAAACCACCTCTTCATGAGGTAAACTTTATTAGAGGTAGTTTCCTTCTCACAAGTGGCACATAATTTCTTCCACAAATCTTCTGTAGTCTCCTCATTTACTACCATGAAATAAACTGACTCTGCAAGATGAAGTCTAACAATAGACTTTGCTAATGCGTCCAACTCCTTCCAATCATCCTTAGACATATTTGCAAGCTTAGCTTCAATCCCTGCCAAGGGTTTAATCTGCTTCTTTTAAATAAGCACATCCCTTATCTGTTCTTTCCACAAAGAAAATTTTGTCCCATCAAAATTTTTAATGCTTAAAAACTCCGTTTCAGACATGGAAGAGGATGCCATGATGAAAATGAAACAAAATCCCAAATGCTAGTACCTACAAGAGAGAAATCACACCAAATACTAGGTGCACCCAAAATGTATGCCTTAATGAAGGATAGTGTCACCAAAACTCAAGGCTCAAAGCATCAAAATGCATCTGACTCATGTGCATATACTATGCATCCATATGAGCAAATCTGGTCCAAAAGAAAATGTCAACCCGCCGCAATGACAAAACAAAGGCAAACCTAATGCCAATAAGAGCCAAATGCCTTAAGCATAAAATCCATGGGCATAAGCATCAATAATGTCTCATCCAAGAGAGCATAACACTATGTGTCAAAGCTTTCCCTCAGCATAAAATAGCATGTGTGTGCTAAATTTCCATTAATAAAGCATCCCACAAGGCAATCTGGGCCTATTAGCGCATCCAACAAGGATCGCAATGCATCCAAATGGCCTGTAAAGCATCCACTGCAACCCAATGCAAACCACAAATGAGTGCACACAACTCAAACTGCAATCACAGTGATCTGCGTAAGGTATATCCAAAAAATCATAGCCCCATGGCAATGAATGCTAGTGAAAATAGAACCTGGGATGCCTCAAAACATGGGCGTCACTATATAATCGAACTCAACAAGACAATGTGCAAATATCTCTCTGCTACCACAACTTCCAAATCTCATCCAAGTTTGGAGCAAGTCAACCCTTGCATTTCCTTGCAAAAATGAACCTTAGGAAACTTAACCTTAGCCAAAATGCCACATGGCAATCAATGAGAAGGTCTTGGAAACTTTGAGAAATTTCCTTCAAAGAGACGACGGAAAAACACAGAGAAGCACAACTCCCTCGATTCTTCATGGAATGGCAAGTAGCTTGACAAATGTTTCAATTAGTCCCGGCTCCAACGGGACAGATAGCTCTACAAATGGATGCTTGGATGTTGAAATCCCACTCACAGAGGAAATGACGAAATGAAGACGTTGGAGTAGACAGAGCTTCACCACAACTTTAGAACTTCATAGAATTGGAAGTAGCTTCACAAGTAGAAGTTTTGGACCACTCTGAATCCACAGGGAGTGTTTGAATTGCAAATGGTGGCCTGGATATGGAGATCCAACCACGAGATCCACTCAGGAAATTGAATTTTGTCACTTTTTGTAGGAGCTGTAACTTTTCACTAAAAACTCGGATGATAGAGATGTTAAAACAAAAAATGAAGTACTCAAAGTCTTCAACAACTTTTCTTTTAATCTCAGGGAGAGATTCAGCCTCTAGAGAAAGATATCTTCATTACAAAACTCTAAGGTCTAAAATAGATAGTCTTTTGCCTCCGAAACCACCTATTGCTGCTGCTAGCTTGCAAAAAAACACTCAAAGATCTTTCCAAAGGTTTCTACAAGGTCTCTCCACATCACAATGTAGGTAAAGTCACCCAATGGAGCTTTTCCTTCCTCCCACAGAGCTGTAGCAGTAGACTTCGAGCTCTAGCCTAACACTGGGGCTCAACTAGAACACCCACGCTCTGATACCAGTTGAGAGGTCTCAACAATGGAAGCGGAATGGAAGAAGGTGAGAGAGAGAGAAGGTGAGCCAGAAGAGAGAGTCACACAAGTTTTGGTGGGTGCAGAACACCCTAATCTTCTATGTTATCCATATATATGTGTGTTTGAGTATTGCATAACCGAGGTTAAGGTACAGTGGCCTTTAACCCCCACAAAGGACACAAATTGAAGTATACTTGGGGCCAATGTTTGTTAGGTTTCAAAGGGTGCCAAGGGAATGCAAGAGGCACCAGGTACTGGGGGTTTCCAAACCCCACCCTTTAGCCATGCAAAGCTCTCTCTCTCTCCCTAAAAGGTCCCAAGAAGGATGAGAGAGAGAGGGGAAATGGGGCTAATATATCTTAGGCCCCCAAGATTACATAGATGCTTATGGCATTTCTTCCCATCCAATACACATGTCCAGCAACCGAGACCTCCCCATGTAACACCATGATCCACATGCCAACAAGGGGTTAGCCCACTACCTCCAACAGCCCTTGTGGACAAAACTCGAGAAATAAACATGTGGAGTGCAACCAAACCTAGTCATGGTCAAACACACAAGGCCAGACCAATCAATAAAGGTGAGATCACCAAACCACCATTTAGTAGCTACTGCCAAAGCCCACAAGAGGAGCACACACATCAAGGAGTTAGGAGTTGTTGCCATCGCCGACACAAACACCAAGAGAGTCGCATTTCAATGTCATGGATCACAACAATTCCACCATCAAATACTCCGCAGCTATACGTGTAGCAATGGCCACCATGCATAGTCAAGTCCACAGGCAGGAGCCTACTCTGATACCACTATTAGGTTGCTCAGTGCACCATGTGGCATGCAGGAGCGCATTGGGTATGGGGGTCCCAAGCCCCGTGCAAAGCGCTCTCTCTTCCCCCAAAAGGTCCCAGGAGAGATGAAAGAGAGAGGGGAAATGGGGCTTATATATCTTAGGCCCCTAAGGTTACATGGATGCTTATGGGATTTATTCCCATCTAATACACGTGTGCATCAATTGTGAGCTCCCCATGAAATACCATGCTCCACACGCCAAGCAACACCTCCAACAATGTTGAACCCTAGAACTGACATTTTGGGGATTAACATAGACTAAAGTGAGTGGCCCGATCAAAGGGTGAGTGCATGAGTAGAGCTCCCAATTGAGGAGCAAATGGACAAAGGACTAAGTGACCCAGAGAGCAACATATACCCACCTATCAACGGTATGTATCGAATGCCCAGTACCCTATTGATGATGCTAGAAGACAAGTGAGGTAGCGAAGGACCTCAGCTGCTGTTAGACAGCTGTATCTATTATTGCAATAGCAAAGGATGTTAAACAATACTAATAAGCTAGAATGGCACCAAGCCCTTTTGAAAACTAAGACAACTCATGTCTATTTAGTGTGGTTGTGGGGCGTTAGTAGTTAAGTGCCATTTTGTCTAAGCAATGAAAGAATGCTTGATTCCAAACATTGCACATCTTTCCTCTCTCTCTTTTAATCCATCATTGCATTTTGCATTGTGCATCCCCCCTTGCTCCCACACTACACTTTTGCTTCACGACCTATGATGCATCATCCACCATCAATGGGGGCAATACCCTATTAGTCATTTGGAAAAGGTGATTGCCCCACATACCTTGATGAGTAAAAGGGCCCTAAGGTGAATTCAAGAACTAGCATGTACCACCATGATTTGATGCTAACACACGAACTCAAAACCACACCATGTTCGTTAGCTGTCAAGAACAAAATGGACAATCTTCTATAGTATACCACTAACAAAAATATATATACTTTCCCATATGTCACATAAGATCTTGTATTCCAACGGGTGTATTGACGCAAGGTTTTTAGTGAACCTTGTTTGACATGGAGTAGCCATAATTTAGCATGAGTAGTTCCTAATGGCTATTGGAATTGGATGAATAGGCTAGGAGATGGTCATGCTAGTAGCCATAATTTACCATGAATATTTCATAATCAGCTATTGCAATTGGATGAATAGCCTAGGAGATGGTTATGCTTTGGATGGCATGTCCCCCATCCCTTAAGTAATGATGTGCCAAGATTGATTACTCCAATCACCTCCTTTTAGCATAAGATTAAATACTTGCACATTTTGGATTTCCCTTTACTGTTGTGCCATGCAATATTTTTCCATGTGCTTGAATTTATTACGATTGAACATCCCCATCGTCCTAAAGAACCATGGTTTGGAAATTTTATTGGAATGTGTGATTGTATTGGACATTCTAAATTGAACCAATCTACATTGGCAACAGGTGGTCTGTGCTTAGGGTTGGGAGGAGCCCAACTGAGGCTTTTCTCCTTTTTATTTATAACATATAAATGAATATTGCATGGATTTTTGCCTTTTGAAATATTGTTCATTATTCGTGAACTATTTAACTTCTAAGAAAGAGTTGAGTCCTAGATCTCTTGTTCTTCCAACTAACTCAGGTCACAATTTTGACTAGAAGAAGTGGATTTTAATCCTTCAACCATTTTCAGATCAATTAGCAAAAGAGAATGCATGATCTGTCCTAGAAGCATGCCGCTAGAGTAAATAATTCAACCTAACTCTAGATTGTTTAATTGGTTCCAATGCATTTGTCTCATTAACTCAATTTAAACAATAGTTGATTCTGATGCATCAATATTTCCAGAAAATTTTAAGAGGGGTGTCATGAATGCTTGTTAGGTGGTTTTAGAGCCCTCGTTCAACTAGATATACCATCTTATTGGGCTATTAATTAGCATCTGCACTTTGTGCAGCTACCTTATTTAATCCCAATTGTGATATTCAATGATGTGCCAAAACTAGTTTAAGCCTCCTTAGAGGGAATACACTTGAAGAGTATCAACCAAACTTTTCAATGGCTGATGATGCATTCCTTATTTGTGGGTTGTTCGTTCATTCATGCTTTTGTTTAATTGTGTGTTTTAGGTGGAGTGTATACTTCAAATTTGAAATCGATATGAAAGCATTCCAATGCAGGGCTGGAATCTAAAATTTCAAGCTCTCTTGGCTGGCATTTGACTACCAGGGAGCCCGATTGAGCCAGCTCTCAAGCTCCAAGGGCCTTACTTCGCCTCCCAACTGCTACACATGGAAATGTAATTCATGGCAAAGCCAGAATGCCTAACTCAATAGCTCCCTCTATCTCCAAGAGCATGCTTTAAGGAGGCAATGCGAATAACACAAATGTTGTAAGCCCGTAAAAACATGCCATAATGAAGTATAGCTTGGATTCGTCGCCTTAAATGAAGTCCCAAGTGCCAAAGGTCTACATTAATGCTTAAAGCTGATGGGCTAGTTGAAAGTCGACTCCATTAATGCTTAAAGCTGATTGGCTGGTCGAAAGTTGACGTAGACATTAGTGGACCAATGTGCTCCACTACTAGGGTAGTCGAAAATGGACTATGGAGAGTAGACCAATTATTAGGGAAGTCGAGAAAATCGATGAGCCAATGAGCTCGAAGCATTGACTTTGAGGTAAGGAGCTAATAAGAAAAAGACTTAAGAACACAAATGTCACAAAAGCCTTAAGAACATGCAATAATGAACTATAGCTTGTCCAGCATTGCATTGTCTGTTGCACTTTTTGTTGCGGCTTCTCTAGCTGAGATCGGAGGAGGATGGCTGGTCTGGAAATGGCGTCGAGAAGGTTGGCACTTGGGATTCTTCGCCTTGGGTAGCCTCATCCTTGTGGCTTACGGCCTCATCCCCACCTTTCAAAGACAAGATTTCGGTCGAACTTACGCTGCCTACGGTGGTTTCTTTATCGTTTTCTCCCTCCTCTGGGGCTGGGCTCTCGACGGAGATCGCCCAGATCGGTGGGATGCCGTGGGAGCTGCCATTGCCCTTGCTGGAGTTTGCATTATCATGTTCGTTCCCAGAGGTTCTTCTTGAGGATCTCCAACGATTTTGCTGCAATGATATGCACTGTATTTTGTAAAGTAAGAACCCTATTTTGTCATAAGCTTACCTTGTGTATTCTGTAATTTACATGCCGGGACTAGCAAGTTCCAAAGAATTCTTTCTATCTTCTCACTAGAATTCGCTCACCTTTTTATTGATCATACTTTCAAAGAGTAGTGTAAATTGTTCGATCTAATCTGAACTGACAAGTAAGGAGGCGAGAGCCTTCCTTTAGTTGCAACGGCCTACGTTCAGGCATATAATCAATGCATTGTTGATCGTCGCTTTACGTATGCTCCTTCATCTAACATTTAAATCTAGTATCAGAGCAACAGAGCAACAGTTTGAATATCCTCCCCTTAACAGTGGTACCGTAGGAACTGTGGAGTTTTAGTAAAATTTAAATTTAAATTTGGTAACAGGGCAACAGTTTCTCCCCCTTAACAGTGGTAACCGTGGGGAAGAGAGAGAGAGAGAGAGAGAGAGAGAGAGAGAGCTCTGAAATGGGGAGGCAGGAGCTTGAAGATAGGGCGTCAAATCAATACATGAGGACAAATATGTGCAGATGGGGCTTTGATACTCTTTTCCGCAAGTCGTCCTATTTATCCCTTTGTAGCTTATTGTACCCCTAGTGAAGCAGCGAATGCTGCTTCTCAATCTACCAAGAGGTGGGGGTGCTCCTGAACATTTCTTTCAGGCTGCCATGATTTCCCATCGTCAGCTAAGCCCTTTCTTTTGATGACACACCCGATTAAGCTGTAATCCAATTTAGAATAAAGAGATGTGGCCCTCCTCATCCATGGGTGCAAGTACAAAATATACTTGCTCAGTCTGACCCACATGTGGTTTCATTATAGAGACATGAAACACATCATGAATTTTTCAAGTGGGTGGAAGCTTCAAGTGATATGCTACGTCCCCAACTCTTTGGATGATCATATAGTGCCATAACAAATGTGGGGCCAACTTGGTAACTGCATTCATTTGCATACATCTTTTTCTTGGTCTACAAGCTGTGCATTCTGTACGTTCTTATTGACTAATTACAAAAGAGCATCCAACGTTTTGTGACCATCTCTTGCTTGCTGGTTCTCCAGAGCCATGTCTGTTGTAGTGGAAGGCATCTCAACTATGCATCCATACATTGCCTTAAATATTCTTATTCCGATTAGGTGCTGTTATAACAGATTTCAGCAAGTCCAAGCCACCTCTGAGTCTCATGGTACAAGTGCCTCGGATAACCACAAATTTGTTCACCATCTCAGACCAACCATTAGTCTTATGGTGATATGCCATCTATATCACTGCATGGCAAAGACTCATATGAAGATTGAGGTGCATGTTTGGGTGCCATGATACCTTGTCAATGCATGCCACCTTGGTCAAAAAGAAAAGTAGGACAGTTCTTTGCCCAAATGTTGTGACACCTCTTGGGTCATGTAAGCGTTGATCCCACCTAGCATGCTCATCATCAAGAAGCTCCACAAGCACATAGCCATTGGCTGTCTTCATGGAGTCCACTTTGTACACCTCTTTGTGCCTTGCTGTCCTCTTTTGCCTATATTGGGATTGTTTATCGCTTCTCCATATATCCGCTGCATCTCTGGCTTTATGATCCTGCTCAAATGCAAACTGAAAGTCATCTTGATTATAGCTGCTATCTTCAGGCTCAAACAGCTCTAGAAGTTCTTGTGCTTCCTCAACATTCTAGCGATCTTCAGTCCTCACATGTAAGGCCTTCAACCTTGGGCTGTACCACTGAAATTTTCTCCAACTGTGACACTCATGAGGTCTTTGAAAGTTGCCCGTGTGTAGGGCTTCTAGGATGACATCCTCATCTCCAACCATGTGTGGGCATGGCGCATGCCATCAGTAAAGTTGCCATCATCCATTGGATATAGCTGAAACCCAGTATATCAGTATAGCTGCTTATCCTTGGGCACTGATGACAACCTAAGCATTGCTTTGCTTGCTAAATTTGTCTACCTTAAGTTCTTCAAAAAGATTGTTAGCTCATTTTTCTTCTCTTTCATTTTCTCTTTATTTTTTTGTAAAATCTTGGGCTTTAGACCATCAAAAATCTGAATTTGTACGATTGGATATCTTCTAAAGTTGAGAGCCATTTGTCTAGCTCATTAAGATCCTTGGTCTCTCTTGTGAATTTGTGAACCTTCAAAATATGTTGTGAGTGTCTACCACATGATTGTTCAACCAGGCCATTGCTATGAAAGACACATTAGGCCTGACCTCAGATCATAGGTTCATGTAAGCATAGTGCAGATCTGACAAGGCAACCTCAATGTCCCACTAGCCCCCGCAAACCCATGTGCTTATAGTGCTTAACATATGGCATCATTCTGCATAAACTTGTCTAGGCTATAGTTGAGGTGATGTAGATTCTATGTAGTGCATCTTGTCTGATTGGGATCAGGGCCAACTCCTATCATAGGCATTGTTCTGAAATAGAGCTGAAAATGAGTGTTAAGGGAATCTCTCAAATGGTGGTATAGTGAAGATTGGCTAATACACTCACAACCAGGTCAAGTCACTTTTGACCATGGGAAGCATGTAGCCCTTTGAGCAAGAATCAAATACTAATTAAACATACAGGTAGGAACCCTTAGGGTTGAGCTAGCAGCCATCTCCCAATCTTAGGCTTAGTACTTCGAGCCATCCTCGAGCCTCAGGTCTAAACTGCCATGAGATCTTGCTAGCATCAGGGTCAGATCATGCGTCCACATGACCTGAACAGGTCTGTCTAGAGGAGGCTCCAAGTCCTCAGACGTCGAATATTGAGCTCGTGGCTTATACTTTTAGGGCTAGCACTGGCTATCTTTAGTAGCTAGTCCTAACTTTAAGTTTCATGCATAAAGTAGCTATACTTAAGGCCACCCTTTTTCCTAATTAGCTTTGCTAATCCTAGAATAGGTGGGCCTTTCTTAGAGTAGCCCAATCTAGGGGCCTAAATCTCATCCATGCTAGCTCTTGTCTCAATTCCTTAGGTAGTCCCAATCCTAGTTTAGACTATGTCCTAACCCTAGATCCAATCCAAGATCATAGGTTAGCTTGGCTGAGAGATAGGAGGGAAAGGGGGTAGAGGGAGAGGAAGAGAGAGAGAGAGGAGTGAGGGGAAGAGAGATTGGGAGAGAGAGTAGGCAGCATGTAGGAGGAAGGAGGTGGGAAGAGATAGGATTAGATGGCAGACCAAAAGGTACATAGTAGGGGTTGGATGGGGACCTATATAGTCCCTCCACATTTTCCACCTAAAGGGCCTCAAAAGGGCCTCTAACTTGGCCCTTTTCCCCCTTCATTACAGCCATCCCTTCCCATAGAAATTTGCCCTCAAAATTTCACAGCATGGCTGTCCAAAAAGTGCAGCAAACAGTAACTACTAATCAATGCGGTAGGAGATAGGGGTGGTCCTGGACAATGCTTTCTGGCTGCCATGAATTTACATCCTCAGGGAGTCCCCGCCACTTGATAAGATACTCTACGTAGGCCTTGTTTTGGAGTACATGGTCTTTGAAACCCACGATGTGTTCCGGAACATAGAGGATGTGGCCCTCTTCATCCATAGGTGGCAACTCAGGAGAACATGGACATGCTGTCCAACATGTGGTTTCAGCAAATGCATGGAAACATCATGGATCTTGGAGGTATTGGGTAGCTACAACTGATATGCTACCTCTCCAACCTTGTAGATGATCCTGTAAGGACCGTAATACCTATGAGCAAGCTTTGTGTTGGTATTACCTTTCAGCGAGGCATAACGGTTCTTATGGAGATGCAAATGCACATAATCTCCCTCTTTGAAAGACAAATATCTCTTGTGCTCATCCGCATATTTCTTCTGCCTACAGTTCTACCCTTGTGGACAAAGCTGGGCATTTAAATCCATGCTGACTTTATTCAAAGATTTTAGCCAATTGCAACCCAGGACAGCATCTATTGGGCCCATATCCAATGCCAAGAGGTCCCCAACAAATTCATAATCCTCAGATAGCTTGATCCTTGCATCTTGGCAACAAAATTTATTGACCAAATGCTACCCATTTGCCACCTCTACTCTCAGCCCATGATCAATCTCAGTAGCAATCAGTCCGACCTTCCGTAAGGTCTTAGAATTGATGTAACTATGAGTGCTACCGCTGTCCACAAGCATGTGAACAATCTTGCCATTAATTTGTCCTTTCCAATCTGATAGTTTTAGCACTTTTGGCACCCATCAAGGCATGAAAAGAGAGAGCATAAATTGTTTGTTGCGCATCCCAATAGATCTTCTCCTTGTCCACAGGAGCATTTCCATTTGCATCCTCCTGTGCAAGAAAAGGCATAGCAACCTGATGCTCCACATGAAAGACTTTAGGCCAACGGCCTTGCATGTTACATGTGGGCTGAGTGTCATCAGATTGTATACCATGCAGATTATGTTCATTAGCACCACCGGGATCAAAGGGAAAATCAGCCCCCTTCGTGGCTCCAACATTTGGAGCTTCTTCCACGACATGTGCACCCTTTGAATCATCATGAGTGGCATCCAAAGTTTTAGAAGCATCCATTAAATCCTCATCATCCGATATCTCAATAATCATGCTGAGTTTGGCAGTATCATTGTTACGCATTTTACAAACTTCTGCCGATGCTTAGGAGTCCACTTCTCACCACACTTAAAGCATAAGTTTACCCACTTTCTACTGTCCATAATAGCCATGGTGTGTTGTTTAAATTCTGATTTTTCATTTCCAACACTTGGCTTAGCTCCTGGCTTAGCATCAAATGACCTGTATGGCTTAGCATATGGCATTTTGCTGCCTGTAACAGTGGAAAACCTCAGAAATGGTGCTGCTGCTGATTTTCTTTCACGCCAATTAGTCACCTTAGGCTTCTTCTCAGCCTCATTTGCATTCCCATATGCTTTGCTCACTATCATCTTATACTTGCTGGCATATTTGGGCTCAAATACCTTTGCCAATTGGGCTGCACGCTCAATTGTTTGAGGGTTAGTGCCTTCACATCTGCAGCGAGAGGAGGACTCAATCCCTAGATGAAACGTAGCAACTTCCCTCTCTCAGAAACATCCTGTACAAACAAGGAAAGTCTCTAAAAATGCTGCAAGTACTCTTGGACAATACCAATTTGCGATAATGCATATAATTCAGCCAGATATTGCTCCAGTATGAGCAGGGATACAAATGTGGTGATCATCAACTCCTTGAACTCTTTCCATGTGGCCGGTCTCTAAGGTGAGTCCCTCATATAGCGCCACCAAGTATGTGCAATGTAATGAGCACCTGATATAGTGTGTAGAACCACAGAAGAAGGCCGATGGAGAAAGCTCAGGAAGGAAGGTCGTTGAGGAGGCTTCGAAACAGAGCCAAAATGACTCCAAATGGGGTTGTGAGAGGCCTTGAAAAGAGACCGGAAAAGACGATTTTTTCCCTTTTTTGGGGGGAGGGAAGGGGAGTTCCCTAAGTCACGTAAGATAGTTAGTCCACTGACCTAAAGACCTCTTGGGTAGTTAGGGCATTGTCTTAGGCTAACCTAACTAGGTTGCTTAACCCTAGCTAGCACTAACTTAACCTAGCCTCAAACTAAACTAAACCTAAACCTAACTTAACCCTCGTTACCTAACCAACCCAACTAACTAAACGTAATTGCCTAAACCTAACTTGACTAACCATATCTACTAACCTAGTTAGACTAACCTTAGAACTAGGCTAACTAAGGTTTGGAAAAGGGGCGGAAGGCGGCATCGAGGCGATAGAGGATGGGCGGCAAACATCAGAGGGGCAACGGTCGTCGGGTGTCAGGCTGCAGTGGAAATTAGCGGGGCAGGCAGACCACACTGCAAGATTGGCGACGATGGGCTCTAATGAGCTCTTGGCTCTGACGATGGGTGACGATGGGTGTCGACGGGCTCTGACAGGCTCTTGGCGACGACGGTCTCTTGGCCGTTTTAGGCAGCTCTTTTCGTGTCGGCTTGCAGAGCTTGGTGTTTGTTGTGAGTCGCGGGACGTATGGGAGCGGTCGTTTGTGTTGGTTGCATCTGCGTTTGGAGAGCCATCGCTTGGTGTTGATGGCACAATCGAGGCGTTGATGAAGCTCAAAGGCGTTTGCGCTGGTGGAGGCTATGGAGCTCGTTGTTCGCTTGCTTCAGGTAGGGTGAAGCAGTCGATTTAGGTCGTTGAGAGCATGGTCTGGTTGCTTGCTGCGTTGCAGGACTGAGACGTCGTAGGGATATGAGCGCAGTTTGCCAGTTGGGCGACCGTGAGAGCTGCTTTCGTCGATGGAGCGGCTGAGCCGTTGATGGATTCGTAGGAGGCGCCGGGGAGCAGTGTCTTGCAGCCCACAATCCTCATGGGATGTGCAGTTGATTTCGAAGCTGGTCGTCGACATTTTATTGCTTCATCTTGTAGTTGGTCTTCGCTATACTTGCTTGACGCTGAATTGCTTTTGCTTGCATGGAGTCCGTCCGGTATACAGCATTGAGAATGAGAAGCATAGGGCCCTTGGAAGGAGCTCTGATACCAATGCAATGAAGGAGGCCGAGGATGAATTGGTGAAGCTCCAGAGACGGCAGGAAAGGGGGAGAGGAGGGGAGAGGAAGGGGAGAGAGAGAGAGAGAGGAGGGAAAGGGGGTATAGGGAGAGGAAGAGAGAGAGAGAGGAGTGAGGGGAAGAGAGACGGGGAGAGATTGGGAGATAGAGTAGGCAGCACGCAGGAGGAAGGAGGTGTCTAAGAGAGAAGGGAAAGGAAGCTAATTAGTTAGCAACAGTGAGACAAAGAGGAGGACTGGGTTAATGAGCAATAGAGGGGAGGAAAGAAACAAAAAATTAGTGAGAAGTAGAGGGGAGGAAAGTAGTAACACAAGTCAGTAAGCAGTAGATTGGGGTTTGCAGCTAGTAGGGGGGGAGAGGACAAAGGTTAGCAGCTGAGGAGAGAGAGTGGAGCAGGTCTGTAGTAGCAACAAGTTAAAGGGAGCAGGGGTAGGATACAATAATATTTTCACACAAGTAGCAGGTAAAAGAAGGCAATTGGGGAAGGGAGGACATGAGGGATGGAAAGTGTGCAAGTTGCAACGAGGAAGAGTTGATGGGCTACTGCAATATGACTAAACACATATGGAGACATTTACTTGAGGATGATCACTCAAGGATACAAGATCACACAAACAGATAGAGGGGGAGAAGATGGGGGACACAAGGCAATTGGGGAAGGGTAGGACATGCCAGAGGGAGATGGTGCAAGTTGCAACAAGGAGCATCAACCTACTAGAATATGACTATGAAGACAACCAGACACCACAGCATCAAGACAGCTAGATAGACACAGATCTGAGGCATTTTTGTTTCTCACAAGATACATAGTAGGGGGTGGATGGGGACTTATATAGTCCCTCCACATTTTCCACCTAAAAGGGCCTCAAATGGGCCTCTAACTTGGCCCTTTTTCTCCTTCATTACATTCTGTTAAAGAATATCAGTGTTATAATTGTTCAATGTCTGCCATAGTGTACCACAATATACTTCTCTCTTAGATTTGGATTCTTTGTGGTATCTTCAAGGTAGTTTCTTTCTAATCCTTAAAAATTATCTCAATATGCATGGGTAAAATAGAGAAATATCACTCTAGTATAGCAGTAGAAGACCCAACATTCAAGTTGTTTCAAAAGAGAGTTTAATTGAGTATGCATGTGATTTTTAAGTTAGGAATATAATTTTGCATCTTTGTAGGAAGTGGTACATAAGTGTAAGAGGTTCATTTAGATTTTTGTGTTTTAAATAATTCATTCATTCTGTAAATTCTTTCTTTCATTTATACATATATGAGAGAGAGAGAGAGAGAGAGATTTTATTCTTGTTTTTTGGTCAATTTTGTTGCTTGGGAAACAGAAGGTCTTGGGTTCAAATCTTGGTTTTGGGTTCTTGAACGTTTGGGGAAGCCCCCTGTGGACACAATTTATGCAGAAAATAAATTAGGCTATGGAGAGACATAGGTTAATAAATGCATGAATAAATTAGGCCATAGAGAAACATAGGTTAATTAAAGTATAAATAAATTAAGCCATAGATAAAATAGCTTAATTAAGCCTCCATGCACCTAAACTAATTAATTAATTGAATTTGGTAGGAGAGGTGAATAGGAACCCATAACTACAGCTTATTAGAGGTGAATAGGTGAGTAGTACCATACCACTATAGATGATCTATGTAGGAAATCAATATAGTTATCTCGAGAGGTGGACCATTGAGCCTCTTTGGCATTGTGTGTTTCATATTGCAAATGAGGGTGGAGGCAACTACGATGTGCACATTAGGACAAAGTCGATGTATAACTGTCCCATTTCTAATAAAGGAAGCTCGCAAAAAAACCATAACTAGCTGCAAGCATTTGTATCATGTGTTCCTACATGTTTTGCGATCGCATAAGACCGAAGATATGCTCATTCATCACTAGCCAGCCCTTTCGGGCACACAGGTTGCCTCAATGCTTAGTCGACCAAGAATCAACGTACTATGAACCAATTCACATCTTTTGAAAGACTAGCTCAATCTCAAGATAGATTTTAGTTCCATAGAGAAAGTTGTTGATCTCATTGCATGTTTTTTTGAAACTCAATTTCATCACTAAACACTATCCATCTTGTTGATAGTTTGTTGGTCTAGAAGTTGAATAAGAAAAAGCAAAACGCTTGAGTGATTTCTTGGCATTGTGATGTTTTGATTTATTATAAACTCTTTTATGTTAACTTATGGAGTGGTAGAATGGGGATACCAAGTCCCCATTCAATGAAATTTTTATATTGTTTGGTTGAAATTTTTTCTATTTTATATGTTTTGTTAAAAAATGCTCACTAAGATTTGTTAGTTGATACTTCGTTACTTTGTAATCCACAACTCTAATGAAACACATGAAAGTACTTGAGAAATTTCTTGGCATCATAATTTTTTACTTTATTACAAACCCTTTTATGTTAACTTATGGTGTGATAGAATGGAAACACCAAATCCATAGGCTGAAAATTTCTATACTTATATAAGTTTTGGTTGGAAAAGCTCACCAAAATTTATTGGATTGTAATCCTCAACTCCACTCGCATTTTCTTAAAGAGAAACGTGGAACTTGAATAAGAAAAGTTTGAACGTACTTGAGAAATTTCTTGGGGGTACCAAATCCACATTTGGAAATTTTATACTTTATATGTTTTGGTTGAAAAAACTCATCAAAATTTGTTGGTCTGTAATCAACGATTCCAAGAGAAACATGGAACTTGATAAGAGTTTTCTTGCCATCATTATTTTTTGATTTACCATTTATACAATTTATAACTTATAGTGTGGTAGAATAGGGAATGCCAAAACCACAGGTTGAAATCTTTACATTTTATATGTTTTGGTAATGGGCTCATCAAAATTTATTGGCTATTTTGTTGGTATCATTCACAACTCCAATGACATTTTTTCAAAGAACCTAAAAGTCAAATTTAAAAAACCTAAAAAGTACTTGTTTAATTCTTGGCATTCTAAATTTTTGGTTGAAAAAGCTCATCAAAGTTTGGAGAGTCTCTAAAAGCTCATGATAAAAAGCCTACAAAAAGATTTGAGTCTCCCCCTTGAAATTGAATGTCTCCATTTAGAGGATCTTGTAGCTTTGGTCCACTAGTGTGATTCTATTGTTCTCCAAGGATCTCTGAGTGTGCAAATGTGGAGGACATGTTGTGTGGTACATGTGAAGACACTAATTCCACCCAAGATGATTTTCACATTTTGTATCTTGAACCTATATATGACATATCTTTGAAGATGCGATATTCGTTTCCACATCAACCTTTAGTACTTTGGAAGAGTTGGTTGGTACAAGATATTATGATCCATATGCCAAGTATGCTCTTAGTCATTAGCACAAAACCACATCCACTTAGGCTTTGGTCCACTAGGGCCACAATGACACCTTTTAGAGAAGAAACAAGGAGGCACTATCCCTTGTGCACTATATGACGTATCTTTGAAGATGCAATATTCGTTCCCACATCAACCTTCAACACTTTGGAAGAGTTGGTTGTTACAAGATATTATGATCCATATGCCAAGTATGCTCTTAGTCATCAGCACAAAACCACATCCAACATTCGGGCTTGGTTCCACTAGGTCCACAATGACACCTTTTAGAGAAGAAACAAGGAGGCACTATCCCTTGTGTACTTTGTTCAATATACCAACTACACTTGATCTTATTATCTATGAGGCCAAAGGACTTCACCTTTGATTGGAGTGCAGTTCTTTGTATTTTTTACATAGAACAATTAATAGCATCCTCTGTGATGCTAAGAACCTCCTCTCTATTCTTAGAGACTCCTTGTTCTTCATTGTGTTCTGCTGGTTGCACTTCTCTTTCTCTTTAGGAGAACCCCAACCAAAACCCCAACCAACATAACACAATGAATGGATGGTATGGAACAAAAGTGCAACCAAACCAAGGTGTGTTTGTTTGAGTAGATAATGATCATTGCCATCCATGTCCCAATGAGAAGAAGCCTGCACTTTAATGCTCCTTGTGCACAACATTAAGCCTTAAGAATAGTTGTGTAGGAGGAAGACAGCCTTGAAGGAAAAGAGAGCTTAAAAATGACCTTGCCATCTCTTGCTGGTATTGAATGGGAGAGTTTCGCTCCATCTACTAGCCATTCTATTGATGCTTCTTTTAAGAGATGTGAGAAGTTGCTTGCAAGAATAGGTGATTGCCACCAGAATGCAACTGTCGAATGGGTGAAAACATACAAGAAGATGTGAAGCAATTGTTAAATCACAATAGGAGTTAGGTAGTTGCAAAGTTAAGTGCAGGCTAGTATGAGGCAAACATGGGGTTAAGGAAGAAGAATGGAAATGGGAGTGGGAGCATACTATGCTTGAGTCATAGGAAAAGGAATTTGCATGCTAGACTAAGGATACGAGGGACTAAGGAAGAAGAATGGAAATGGGAGTGGGATGCTTGAGTCATAGCTCGATGCATGCTAGTATTGAGGAATCCTTGGATCAAGAAAATGGAAGAATAGATATGGGAGAGCTATACATTTTAAACTAGTTACTCCACTTTGACTAGACTAAACCCAAGGGGTATATCTTCTACTTGTACTCGCATTTACAAAAGTTCATGTGGGAAGTTATCTTCCCATTCCCTCTACATCCATAATTAATTCTACTAGGGACGTGCTTTACCTTTCCCTTTCTCCCCTACCATTGTTCAGTCCCTCTCCCATTCCCTTAGCTCCTCTCCTCCCACCCATGGCTCCACTCCCCATGTGCCTCCCTCGAGTGGTCCCTTCCCCCTAATCCCACCAGTATCTCCCACTAATCCCTTGGACTCGGCCCTCTTCCCTGGCCCTTCCCATTGCCCATTGTCCCCATACGTGATCTTGAATTACCGCCCACATTGCCCCTCTACCTCCAACCCACCCTAAACCTTACCTATCTCTCTTTCCCCCTCCATGCCCCCTCACTCTAGGTGCCTTGAATTCAGAGTCTGTACTAGTTAAAGCCCCGTGTCCTGGAAACTCCCCGTTTCTCTTCTCTTCTTTGTTAGCTATCAGGCTGGGATACTCTTCCCTAGGTCCTCTGACTTGGAATATATGGTAGTGTCAGTAGGGAGCTGTGGGATGGTGGATACGGTGTTTTACTCTCCGACAGTATCCCAGTTCTTGCGGGAATCGTAGGGGAGTATTCGAAGCTGAGACTCCCCAAATGATCGCATAGGTGGATTCTACCGTCCAGGTAGCTATTTCTACGAAACCTGCAGAGCATCTCTCTTGTGCCCTTGCATCCCCATCTTTCCCATCGATGCCCCTTTGTGCTCCCTTACATCCCCCTCTTTCTCCCTTGCATCCCCCTCTTACTCACTCGCATCCTCCTCTTGCTCCCTTTCCCCCCGTTCCACTAGCCCCGTACTCCCCTCATTGCTCCCTCTCCTCCCCTTGCTCTCTCGTGTAGCCCCATCTCATGTGAGCCCCCTCTCGTGCTCTTTGCTATCCCGCTGTTCCCTCATCCCCCCTTGTAAGTCGCCCCTCCCTCTCATACCTCCTTGATCTCTCGTTCCTACCCCTTCGGCCTGCTCATCCCCTTTGCCATTTAGACTGCTGGCCCACCACTCTCTGCCCCCTCAAACCCAACTATGCACCCACCCCCCTCACCTTATCATGGCTCTCCTTATCCCCCCTTTCCCCTCTCTCTCGTTCCTAGCCTACACATCTTAGCACCCTTACAAGCCTTAACTACCCTGGTTGCCACCACTTCCCCCTCAAGGTCGACATAATCCGATGTTGTGGAGCAAAGGTTAGGAGAGGAGATAGCCTAGGGGGGTCACTTAGTACAAAATGTAAGATAATAGGTTCATTAAAGGAAGCAAAATTTTGAATTTGGAGGACTTACGGGCCATTTACGGAGAGCAACGAGTTTAAAAAATAGTTACCCAATATAATTATGGTGTGTACATGTCCACATGGAGAGGGGTGTTAAATTTCAAATGACAACCTTTATATGTATGGAAGAGGGGTAAACAATTATATAAAAATATGTAAATTTTAAATTTAGGGGAATCTCATATATGTGCTTGCTTACACGTGTTTTTTGGATTTTTTGAGAGTCACTGCCTCGGGGAAGATAGCCAAGATCCAAAGATCCAAGGTACTTTTGTCGTCTTTTGTTTTATTTTTATTTTATGCATTGCAAGCAAATCTTTATGATCTCCTCGAAGGCCTTGCGCACTTTTTACAACTGATGAAAGGTTGTGTATGGTGAGAACATGGGCCATTAAGACCCCCCTAATTTGTTGGATGGTTGTGTATGATGAGAATGTGAGCCATAGAGAAGAGGTTGTATGGTGTGTGGTGTTGGGAAGGGGAGGGAAGTGGGACTAGATGAGCTAGCTCAGTTATTCCTTGGCTTATGAGAGACTTGCTATTCCAAGGCTTCCTAGGATCTGGGTGTGCCCAAAGCTTCCAAGGATCTGGGTGTACATGTTTTATGTACAAATATTGAATTAAGCTCTGAAAGCCTAGAGAGCCCCTTTTTTTCCACCACTTCCCTCCCTCTACCACCTTTTGTCTTAATAGAGGTGGGTAAGGGGAAGAAAATGGAGCTCTCTAAAGCCCCTATTTTCATCCCCCTTCTCTCCCCTACCAACACACATGTGAGGCCTTACGAACCTCTCTCAAAGAGCCTGGAAGCTAACTTGGAGGAGCTATGGAAGCTAGGTCACTTTAGTTCTTGTACACAGAACATGCACATCTAGATCCAGTACGGTTGTTAGAAGTCTTAGAATAATTGAACGAGTTGGGTTAGTCCTTGTGACCATGTTTAGGGTACTAGTACCGAAGTTAGCTTGCTTGCATAGTTCCTTCAAGCAAACTTCCAGACTCTTTAAGAATGTGGACCATTGTGAAGGGGCTGTATGGTGTGCTATGTTTGGAGATCATTGGTCGAAAAAGTGATGAAAGTATTGGAAGAAGGGAATTCCAAAGAGCTTCTCTTTTTGACCGCTTCCCTTCCAATACTGCCATTTATATCTTAACAAATGAGGAAGAAAAGGGGCTCTCTAGAGCCCCTATTTTCATCCCCTTGCCCGGAAGAAAACGAGGTAAGGGGATGAAAATAAGGGCTCTTAGGAGCCCCAATTTTTCATCCCCTTGTCCCCTTCTGTAAAGAGGTAATTGGCAGTAGGAGGAGGGAAGTGGTGGGAAAAAGGGCCTCTTTGGAGCCCCTATTTTCATTCCCCTATTTATAATTGTTGGGGGTTGTAAGATGGGCGGATGGGTTTGTATGGTAGGGGACTATAAGGTTTGAGGTTGTATGGTTAGGAGACCAAAAAAGGTGCTATATGATTTGGTTGTAGTAGAGGGCAAAGTAAAGCAATTCATCCGTCCACAATATTTGGTTTTATTATATTTTTTCAAACCAAAGAGCCAAGGTATCTCTCTCATACCTTTTGTTTTGCATTGCAATGACTTTTTTGATTGTATGGTGGGGGATGAAAATAGGTCTGGTCTCTTCGAAGAGAGGTAGATGCGTGTGAAGGGAAGATAATTTAAAATTGTGAACCTTGCAATTATTGTACAAATGTTGAATTGATGTACTAGCAAATTTTGAACTAATGTACTAGCCACAATGATTGATCTTGTAACTAGCTCAATTATGCAGCTAGCCCTATTAAGAAACTAGCTCTATTAAGCAAGTAGCATTAATTATTATGATATAATATCCCAATAAATATGTTAGTCAACTTGAAAATGATTAGTGCTTGTCATTCCTCAATTAGTGAGTCATTACAATAAACATGCCATGCTTAGGGCCCATCTTGTGTAGGCGTATTATCTTGCAAAACTATCTATTATATTGCCCAACTAGCAGTATATTGCTTAGGTCCATTATCTTGACTAGGATCTTTATTAAGATCAACTAGCTACAATGGTTGGTGTTGTAACTTGTTCTATTAAGCAACTAGCTATTATTACACAACTAGCTGCTACTATGCAAACTAGCCATAATGATGAACTAGCTACAGTGTTGCATACGAGCTATAGTTGACCATTTCTTGTCAGGCTTATTGGTGCTTATATCATTCCTTTAAAACTTATAACACTTTTGAGCCCTTTGTTTCCACATGCGAATACATCCCTTTACGTGTCTGATCAACATTAGTGCTTCTAGGATTGCAAATTTCATGTGAATTTCTTTCCCTATTTGTTTTGGGTGTATGGAAGGTGTGGGGGTGTAGGGCATTTATTTTTTTTGACCCATTAGCAGGTGGTGAGGCCCTTGCTTGTTTAGGTCCTTGTTTAAGCAGGTTAACTTACAAAGAGGCATTATTAGAAAGTGTGACCCCTACTTGTAGGGTTCTCGTTAAGCAAGTTAACATACGAGGAGGGCATTTTATTTTTTTGATCCCTTATTAGGCAATGAGGCCCCCACTTGTGTAGGGCCCTTGTTTGAGCCAGGTTAACTTACAGGAAGGTGGGTACGCTTGTGTAAAGCAAAGGCTCCTTAGAGCCCGTTTTTCATTTGTGCTAGTGCAGATAAAAAACGGGGCCATGAAGCTGCTAATTTCACCACCTTGCTCCTTGGCAAATGGGGGTAGGGAGAGTGAAGGGTGATGTGATTTTATTGGGGTTATGGGGTTATGGATTTTATGATGGGGGGTGGCTTTTATGATGTGTGCAAGTAGAGGGAAGGGGGATAAAAATAGAGGCTCTCCAGATGGAAAAAGGGCCCTATTTTCATCCACTTGCCCCCTTTTGATAGGAGAAAAATGGAAAGAGGAGGAGTAAAGGGGGTTCCAAAGAACCCTATTTTTCAACCCCCTGGCCTCGTCTCTCCACGATGGCTTATATACTTTTGTGGCTTTTATATTGTCGGTTGGCAGAAGAAGGCAGAATACGAGCTCTCTCGAGCCTAATTTTCATGTACACTAGCACAAATGAAAAATAGGCTCCAAAGAGACCCTATTATTATTCCCCTTCTCCTTCAGAAAAGAGACAAATGGGAGGATGGGAAGGGAACAGGGAAAAATATGGGTTGTGCAGAGCCCCATTTTCATGAGGGCAGAGGAAAAAGGGCTTCGATGAGCCTCTACTTTTTTCCCCCTTTTCCCTTCCAATACATTCATTTAATTCTCTTTGAACCATACATCATTTAATTCTCTTTGAACCATACATCACCTTTAGAACCCCTTTACCTCCTTGTTACTTGGTCATCTCTAAAGCTTCAACCCCTAACATCAAGGAGAGTTATAGCCTCCTCCTCACTATTCTGTGTCCCTTGCAACCCCACACTTTGGACCTGGAACCCTACTTCTTCCTCGATCTTCTTTGAACCCTGCACAAGCCTAGCCACTCCAGGCTAACATGCACATACCCTCATGAGTCATGACGACAAAGCAACCCGACTCTTCCCCTCTTTCCTGGTATCTTGACCCCCTGTCTACAATGGCAACCCTCGCAATAATCACAATGAAACAAATGGGGGAAAAAGGTGAACAATGAAAAGCAACCCATTCGTCTCCAAGAGAGTGAAAAAGAGGGGGGAGGGACATTAAAAAAAGCACAAAGTAAGAAATGTGAGCATATAGGTACTCAACGACAACAGCAACTACTGTAACATTTCTGAAACTTTCCCATTTACCTTTAGTTGGATTCCATTGCTTCCGTTTTTTGCACCTCTCCTCCCAGATATTCCCAAACCTCATTTGACTAAGAGGGTACAGACTTGTCTGGGATCCCAGTTCCCACTGGTCTTGGGTGATACTAGCCCTCCCATAGAACTATGTGCATCTCGTTGTCTTTGGGGGGGTCAAAGCACAAAAGCCTCTTCAGTAGTTTGTCCATTTTTCTCAGCGATACTTAAGGCCCATACAGAACCGGCACACAGAGTTGTGGTTGAATCATACGTTTACCAGCAAAGGATAGCTATCTGGTGTGCCCGTACTTGAGTTTGTCAAATAACTCAAATTCCGACTCCCAGGAGGTGTGTGAAAATTTCCCTGTGCTGCAACCATTTGATTCCAACCAAGTAGGCATCTTCTTCCTGGAACACCCCACTGTTGAAGATTTTCCTGGAAAGCCATACTGTTGGAGTCTCACATTACACACAACAGTTGGAAGCCTGGAATGCTTTGCCCAAGGTGGCACATTAGTGTTCGGAGTGAAGCATTGCAATTTAGGGGATGAAAGGGAGCTCTCCACTCTTTGACCTGCTTATCCGACCCTTAGAGGGATATATCTGCAAGACAAGGCACACCAATGTATTCAACAAAACCCAGACCAATGTGATATGTTAAAGGGGCTATGGAACTGGTCTTGAGATTTCTCTAGGTCAGATTAAGTTTACCGACTCTTACTTCATTGTCTTTCAGCCCTAAACAATGACTGGGCCCAGCATCTACACTACTATCTGATGATAGTAGTACACGTTTCTAAGTCTCTACAGAGACTGCACTTCTATCTCTAGAAATGGTTTACACAATGTTCCCTATGCTATGCTATCAAATTCTATCACTCCTTCAAGTATGATCTTTTAGCTTTCTTGTCATTTCTCTTTCATTCACATTCCCACCACCTCGTCCATTAATTTTTCCACTCCTTCTCTTCCGAGCTAGATGAGTAAAAGCTTGATTAGCAACTCGTTATCCCTGACAGCAATTCTAAAAGCTGTTACTGTAGTTGAGGGCTCCCATGCTTGTGTCATTTATATAGTGATTTAGATGACTCATGAGCACTCTCATGTTGAGGGAATTGACCTTTATCCATATGCTCTTTCTTCCTCCTTTCACAAGGTAATTTGATCTAGCACTCCAAAATAAAACTTCCAGCTCTCAGAAGTTTTAGGCACCCAAAATGATGCCCCTCACATAGTTTGCTGGCTAATTTTCCCAAGCTAGCCTGTGGCCACCCCTTCTCTTTCTAACCTTTCACATGCTTCCTACTTAGCTTTGAATCCCACGAGATTGAGAAGAACCATGCCTCATGACAGTTGGTATGATAGTCTCTGTATGGTTTTCGATCTCCAATGTCCTATTTGAATTGCTACTTTCTTGTAGTCCTCAAGGCCCCTATAAATTGATGATATCTTAATCTAGCACTGATTAACAGTAATGCCATGAAGAATAACATCCCATTACCTACCACAAGGTAATTTGATCTAGCACTCCAAAATAAAACTTCTAGCTCTCAGAAGTTTTAGGCACCCAAATGATGCCCCTCACATAGTTTGCTGGCTAATTTTCCCAAGCTAGCCTGTGGCCACCCCTCCTATTTCTAACCTTTCACATGCTTCCTACTTAGCTTTGAATCCCACGAGATTGAGAAGAACCACGCCTCATGACAGTTGGTATGATAGTCTCTGCATGGTTTTTGATCTCCAATGTCTTATTTGAATTGCTACTTTCTTGTAGCCCTCAAGGCCCCTATAAATTGATGATATCTTAATCTAGCACTGATTAACAATAACGCCATGAAGAATAACATCCCATTGCCTACCACATTTCCAATCCAGAGATAAGGATGTTTGATAGTCAATTAATTTAGGAGGGAGGGCTTCTGCATCTTCAATCCAATTCAACCAAATCACGGGCATGATTCAGACAATGCAATTCGGAGATGTTTACATTTTTATTAGCGTATAGTTGAGTCTCGTGAGCTGCATCATTCCGAGCCTAACAACACATCTACGTCAAAACAAAATCCATCTTCACTACCGCACGATGCCCTTTACTTCTTAATACAAGGTTGGGAGCACAATTGGACTTACACAGTTTCTCTTCACCAGTTCCAAAAGCCATTCACGGCTACAAGATGGACCAAAGTCCATCAAACATCTCACGAATTACTTAATAGAAGATATAACTTGCAATCAAATTGTTTGCCCATATAGGTTGAGAGTCTGGTTCAAAGAATGAATAGCGGAAAACATTCAGCTCTCTATTTGGCGAGTGAAGGAGCCAGTCTGAGTATAGATTGAATAGAGTCCTGCATTGATTCTCAACCGATCAAGTTCGTCATCAGCTTTACCCACGCCAGGTTTACAAATTCCAGGCACCGTAACAGCAGTTGTAGAAGAATCAAACTAAACAAGGATGATGCAGCCAGCAAAAGCAAAGTAGTGACAGAGCCGCAAAAAGAGGCATGTAATGAGCTCAGGGATTGGTACTGTCTTCCGTAGATCGGGTCTAAGCGACCGGGCTACGATCGCAGAAGCAATTTCTTCACCGCTCGCCAGTAGAGCGCATGGCTGGATGTATTTATAATTTCTTTCGCACCTTACATAGTCTTTATGGGATGAGGCTGCATTTTGCCTCTTAGTACGTCAATTCATAGATTATTGAAGCCATTTCGAGGATAACTTTTCGTACATATTACAAATGTAAGGGCCTCTTTCCACACCTGCTACGTGCGATGGCAATGCCAGCACCCAGCCGGGGCAAGTGGCGAAACCATCCAGGCCATGTATCTTTGTCTGGTGATTTGGCAGAACAATTAACACTTACAAGAGTGGTGGAAGACTATTGGATGGAGGAGCTCCGCATGAGTGATAGAGATCGGCGCACCTACAGTGCGAGGTTGAATCCACCAAAAAATTGTGGATTTATTCTCACACCAAGTTGCTCGAAGGGCCACCGCAACCCAAATATTATGGTCGGTGGGAACCAGGTAAATGCTAGTACCTACACCCAGATGCACGCATCTGAGCTGCGGGGAAACAGGCCCTAAGACGTGCGTCTATGCACACTAGAAACTTGACGCAACATCTTATCGATTATACATCTTCAACAATTTGGAGGAAATGTAAGATCGTGAGGTGTGTTGGGTAATTAACTCTTTGGTCTGCTTAGGGTTGAACATGATTGTTTTGAATGAGAAACCCGCAAGATGAGGCATGTGCACTTCAACAAAATGTAATCTTGTACACGTATTTAATCACTATATTAATCTACAAGCCCCAAACTATTGATGTAGTTCTTTCACTAATGTGTAAGAGATTTAAAAAGACCCTAAAGCAAAAGAAAGAGCATTTATTTGTTACGTGGTAACATTTACGCATCTATGCATTCTAGACAATATTGCCATTGAAACACCATTTATATTGGGTATTCGAGGTTGATGTTAGAGGAATTGTATCGAACCTTGAATTCCAACTATGCAGTAATCAAAGTGCCTTTCTATTGCTTTTCTTATGATTTGTGCTTAAGATTGATCTACAAGAAAGTCAACTTTCTTTCCTTAGTTGTATAGTGTTTTGACATAGGAGACGTTACTTGGTGATACTACTTTCATATGCTCCTTGCAAAAGCACTGGACTATTATCTAGGCTACATTCTTTTTTTAATGGCTGAGTAAGATTCAGGTAGGTGATGTAGAATTGCAACCACTACCCATAGGTTGCATGGAAGCATAATTTCTTATATAGCTATACAAGCTAGCTTGTCTTTTTTCCCAAAAGATTCCAACAACAAGTATCTATAAATACAAAACACTCTAAGCACAACAACATGCTAGTTAGCAAAAGCCTATCTAGCTATAGTAGTCCAATATTTTCCACACCACAACTCTAATAAGCCTACGACTACTACTTTTTGACTTCTGTTTTGGTGATAAATGCTCCTATATAACCTCTACTTATCGACAAGTGCTCCCATATGACCTCTACTTGGCCACCAAATCACACACCAAAACTCATAAGATTCTAGAACTTAGCATACCAGTGCTCCTGTACTAACTTCTACTTGGCCATCAATGTATGGCACATGCACCAAAACTCACAAGCTAGCTAGTGTCACACCTAATATTCTGAAACAAGCTTGAAACATCAAAGCATGCATAAATCAATTTAGTTACCTCTACTAGTGACCAAACATGACCAACTTGTTTAGACATGGCTCTAAGATCCACTTATGCCACACCATTTATGCACACTTATGCCACATCATTTGATATAGACCACTATCATTTATCTAATGCATACTTCTACAATGCCATCAAGTGCATTCTTCTACCATGTCATCTATCATAAACCTTGTGCATCTACCACATCATTTGAAACATACTTCTACCATGTTGTTTGATGTAGACCTACCACATCATCGCAATCATGCTAACTTATCATCCACAATGCATGCCACATTAGCACATCCAAGTACGCTACATCACCAATTGAACCATTGTGAAGAAGTTATGGTTAAGTCTAACTAAACTTAGTTTAGTCCATGTAGGTAACATCAGCCTGACACAACTAAGTTAGGTCAACAAATGATATGAAGCTAACTATTTATTTAAGGACAAATGGTGCAAAAAAAGTATAGATCTAATGAAGACATTCTAAAGGGATATGGAATATGAAAAGGGCCTCATATTAGAAGTTCCCAATCTTTTCATTAAAAATATCAAGGTCTTTTGAAGTGGCCCAACTATTTTGTATGTTTGTGGCATATGGAGGTGGCACTTTACCTGTAATGGAATAGGAGGTGGCATCCCTTCCTCCTCCATCTATGATTCAGTCCATGCCCTATCTGCTCCGCCTTCACAACAACAAACCATGGTTGCACCCCTTAAGCATATGTAGGGGGAACCTCCCGCAAGTCAACATCTGCCTATTGTCAACCAAAATAGGATCCCATTGGTCTTCTTCAACTCCTATCATATTTGAATTATGAATCCCTCCTACCTACTACCCCCCTTCTTTCATGTTGCATTGCACTCCTTTTGCCATAATTTGAATCCCTACTACCCCTCCTCTTGCTTGTTGCATTGCTCTCCCTCCACCCTATTTTGAAATCTGAATCCCTCTTATTTTCTGTACTAACCCTCTTCTTGCATGTTTCATTTCTCTCCACTACCCCCTATGACATTCCTTACCTCCCCCCACTGTATTGTTGTCTCTCTTCATGCTTGCATCACTAGACTACTACATTGCTACCCCTCCCTTTGCTATGCTACTACCCTTCTCTACACAAAGTAGAATAGAACACACGAGAGGGTCAATTGGAGATCATCGGAAGGGATGGATTCTAGGCTTCAAGAAGGACAAGGAAGGAAAGAATATTGCTCGAGTGCAACATGTGTACATGGAAAGGATTTGCATCTTGATCTAGCCTTGAATCACATAGGGATACCATTGTCACAACACTTGATGAATATCCTATCCCCATGCTTGACTTGTTTTCAATATCTTATTTCTTGCATTTAATTAGAATCTTCTTTTCTTGGATTCATGATTGAGATTTTTTCCCCTTGTAATTTTAGTATTGGAACCAATGGAGTCATGCGTAGGAATATCTACTACCATTCATGGGTCTTTTTGGACAATAAAATCTATGCTGATGAGGCCTTTTCATTCAATGCTCTATCTAACCCTTATTGGTATATAATGCTATGAAGGAAAAATTATATTGGTATATAATGATAGATACATTGTTCCATGGTGGAAGGGAGCATTTTTGTACTAAGAGAGCATTCTAACCCCCCAATTGCAAAACATATACTACCATATGCCAAACTTTGATACATTGCAATCTCAACAAGAAACTATGGCCAGAGACGTTTAGTTTGACATGAAAATTCGCTTTTGGAGTGGGGCAGACTTTCTTGGTACGCATCACCATAGAATTTTGTGTGTCTCCTCCATATTATAGAAATGGGTTGACAAAGAAATATTATAGTTATGAAAGGGTGTCAAAAACTAGGAATTATGGAAGGGCATGCAAAAGGGAAATGTATTTGAATGCCATACTTAAGTATGAAATAGAAAGTCAAAAATTGTGCACGCCTAATACAAAACATGGAGAAAAACAAAGGAAAAACCTAAGGATAGTGATTGCTACTAAATTTGAGAAATGATGGCACCTTAGAGTTGACATACATGGAGGGTGAATGTAATTGTGTGGTGACAAAAATCTCCAAATGGACTCTAAGGAAGAACATATTTGGGTCATCTATGATAAAACCAAAAGAATTTTGGGTCATGTATGATAAAACCAAAAGAATCTAGCTTCTAATGGAAGACATAGGATCAATAATGGCCTGAAAAAGTTCATGCATTGTGCTTGTTTTAGCCCATTGACTCCTTTACAAAGTGACAATTGTATGAACTTTAAAAACGTAGCTTTCTTACATGTTTTTTGAATAGCTGGTATGGTTTTCCATATCAACAAGTTCTATTCAAACTTAAAATTCAACTAATAGGCAACCTTCTCTTCATATGACCATTATAAGTTGGAATATTCACATCTTTGTTTAGGAACTTCGGGAATAGTGTAATTTTCATGTGCAAGTATAAAAGGAATTTGATTTCAATGTCACCTTCATTCTCGTCCTATCAAGCCTTCCTACTGAAGTGCTCCCATAGTCCCAGCATCATCTCATTTCCTTATTTTTTTGCCACCATATGCCACAAACTTTGCTTGCTCTCATTTTCCTGACTTTATCTCCCCAAGTGTGCATAAACGTAGAGACAAGAATATCTTGGCCATGTTTGTATATAGATTTGGTGTACTAGAGCCACATAGTCAAGTGTGTATGAAGGATTTTATAGATCTCATTGTTTACATGTAGGACATGGTGAGCCCATATATTTCTACATCTTAGACAATTCCATGAAGTGTTGGGTTTTGTTTGAATTCATCTTGCATAATGGGGAGGATATTCAAACAAGTAGAGTGACTTGTGGACGTCATTCCTCAAGACTCCTTCCAAGTGTATTGAGTGCTTTGTGGATATCATTCCACAAGACTCATTCTAGGATGTGGATGAGCTAAGCCTCTTGCAAGAGGGTCTTCTTGATATAGAATATAGTATCAAGATTTTTGTCTAAAGGGCCTCCTCAATATAATGATACAATCTCAAGATTCTTATCTTGGGATATGATCTTGATCTTTTCCTTATGGACAAAAAAATGGTTTTTGGTTCACCGACCACTTCTACAAGTGAACATCTAGATAAATGCACTTACTTGGATGAGGATGATAAAGTCTTGGCATAAAAATACTATCAAGTCCTTGCTATGAAGGCTAATTAAATGCTCTCTTGCAAGGGTAGAGGAAGTGACAGGGAGTTAAAAGACCTAGAGTTCTTCCAAAATCATGACACAACACAAAATTATGGAACTATTCTAGAATAATAGTAGAAAGAGAGAGAAATTTATCCATCATGATATAGAATACATTTTTGAGTTGAGGAATTACGAGACTAGCACAAGGTTGAAGTGATATAGACATAGATTTTAATATGAAGGAGATAATGTTGGGTGAGATAAGTCCGATGATAATTCCTTGATTGTTGACAAACTCATCTGCATGAATATCAAATGCTTCATAATCTCTATTCTTTTTTCCCATAGATGGAGTCACACAGTGCATCCTCATTCCACATAAGACTAGAGACCATTTGATGGGGGTTGATCATTATAGGTTGAGGAGGATATAGTGGCATGTTGTATTATTCTATACTCAGTGATTTGTTTGTTTTAGTGGCCTAATGCTTTCCTATGGTGGAATAAGTGCAAGAGGTATTTTAAGTAAATGAGTTCACAATGTGTATGTGCAGTAGGTTTAGATTTGGGCATGACCATTCATTGGCGCATTATATTCCAAAATTTCTCATTTGTGTGATGGTAGTGTGCCCTGCAATGATGTCACGTTTTGTACACTTTGGGACACTAAAAAGGTTCATGTAGGTAGATAGGAAGACTTGCCATCATGTAGGTCATTCTTTTAGTTCAATGCACTATGCCTAGGAACATTTGGGAGAAGAGACCTCAATCTAGTAATTCTATATTTAATTATGAATAGGGAAATAACTTTAATGTGCTTAAAATGATATTTTCATCCACAAGGGTCCTTCCAACCTCACGATAATCTATGATAGATGTTATGCATGTAGCAAAATTCCAAACAAGTTGTAAATATTTGCAACTATTGTCAATATAAGAACCTTTACAACAATTCTCAATATTACTAGGCTCATTTCTTGCATAACCCATCCCTCTATAGTTGAAAAAGTTTTGCAATTTGTAGGCCATAGATGCCTTTTGTTTTTCACCTGTACCTTTCAAAAATTGTAGATTGTTGGTGATTCTCATGTGTATAATTTTATAATGGAGCTCTATAACTCAAGCTATGTTCTTTATGAGGTTTCCATTTTATGAAGTGTGGGAGAGTGTGTTGTGTCAATCTCTTCTCAAATCTTCTATCAGATCACAAATTCTCATGTCACAATAGCTTGGTCTTGTCACACAAGTTTCTTGCTCTCCTCAATGTTAACTCCTACCCTTGTCATTTCTTCATTCATTCTTTTATGTGTGTATCCTTGGGGTTTCATAGTGTGTGAATCTCTAAGGTTTGAAAGGAGGAAAAAGGAGCTTGACATATTTAGAAGAAATGATGTTGCATGCTTGCTAAAGTTTGGGAAACTTGGCTACTACATGGGTCCTAAAACGTTTGCAACAATAGAGGAGCCCCCATGAGGTTGGTGAAGAAGGGAATGGCATCCTTGTAGGAGAAAGGAAAGCTTGGACCCAGTGCATACTTCCAAGGAGCAAAGCTAGAGCAAGGAAGAGAAAGTGTAACAATAAGTTCTAAAGATGAAATGACTTACAAGTCATCACTCAAACCTCAAAAAATGGAAGAAGACAACATGCTAGAAGTAAAAACTTGAGAAGAGAGTCTAGTGAGAACTCAAAAGCCTTAGCACACGACTTTTAACAAAGGTATCAAGGGATTCTAGAGGGATCAAGGGATTTCATGGTGCTACATAAACCAAGAGGCTCAATCTAAAATAGTTTGGAGATTCTTCACAAAGCATATATTTTCTATAAGGGGCAATTTAGCCATCCACATATTGCAATAATAGAGAGCCTCTAAGAGCTAGCATTGAAGCATAAAAGGGAAACCATGCATATGTGTGTATGTGGTCCTCACTTTTCAAAAGAGAGGAGTTGGAAAAATCAGTTTTAAAACCAATCTTGAGTATCCTCCATGACCAAGGAACACTCTTGCAAGAACTTAGAAGGAGAGGTCCTACCAAGATCGCTTTTAAAACCAATCTTAGGTGGCCTTTGCCTTGTGTGAGGCCATATGCAAACTGAGGAGAGGAGCCACCAAGGTCAATTTTTGTCATAGTAGATGATTTGGAGTGAAGCTTCAATGCTCCTCCCCTACCTCAAGAGATGGTGGCTATACAACCTCTAGAAGACACTGATAATTTAAGCTCTTTGGATTATTACTTGGATCTAGATGTGGGGGATCTAGTTTTTGATGCGGAGGACATTGAAGACTTAGCACATGATGAACATGATGGTGTCTATGTGTTATTAGAGGATAATACAAAAGATTCATCAAATGATCCAAATAATTGACTATGCAACACAAGTTTGTCATGCTATACTTGCCTTATAAACTATTCATGGATTATATTTACACAGTTTCCCTGCATTAGCCTATGAAAAATTAGAATGTATCTTATCAAAGTGAGATTGCAAAAATTGTAAGGTTGCGATTCAATTGTTTCTCATAAACATTATCGATGCTTATTTAAGCATTTATATTGATGCTTACGGGTGCAAAATTCCAACCCTTGTATTGATGCTTATATCCAATGCTTGTATTGATGCTTATATCAAACACTGTCAATTTTGTTAAAATACTATCGATATAAAGCATCGAAAAAGGTATCGTATTTTCTTTCTACATCATTAGGTATTCGAGTATTTGTGTTGGAAAGGCTTTGTAAAGCTATCCTACATCACCTAATTGAATCCCCCTTGAATCTTACTCAACCATTTAAAAAAGAATATAGCCTAGACAATAGTCCAATGATTTTGCAAGGAACAATAAGGAAGAAGTATCAAAAAGTCAATTTCTCCTCTATCAAAACATCATATAACAAAGAAAATGAACTCATCTTTCTTGTAGATCCATCGTAGCCACAAATTATAAGAAAAGCAACCATTCAAGGAACTAAAAAGGCATTGTGATTATTATATTCATTGGATTGGATACGATTCTCATTTGAGCTCAACATCGACACCTACAAAATAATTCCAACACAAATGGTATTCCAATGGCAACATTGTCTACAATGCTTGGATGCAACAATGTTACCGCCGTACAACATAAAGGCTCTTTCTTATCTTTCAGGGTCTTTTAAAGTTTTTAAGTCTTAGAAATGTTATTACATATTAGTGAAAGCACTTCGTCAATAGTTTGGGATTTTAAAAAGATAGACAACTTTCATGGGACAAAATTAATGTTGAGATGGATCATCAAGCTTTGATCACCCTTATGGACAAGAAAAGTTCACTTGATCATCTTTTGAGATGGATTCTTTCAATATGAGATTGTGCATAGGTTTGCCAAGATGCAACCCATATATATTGACTTATTATGTATATAATATTGTCTTGGGGGTGTCTTGTTTAAAACAATCATGTTCAACCCTAATCAAAGCATAGATTTACTTACTCCACAAATGTCACAATCTTACATTTCCTCCAAATTGAAGATCTAAAATTGTTGAACAATTTCTCGTTTGCATCATTTTGAAAACTAACTTCTTAAATTTTTCAACAAAGGTGAACATGTTCAATGGATTCAATAATCCTTTACTTATTTCATCTCTTGAGGTATAATCCATAGCTTATCATTAATTCAATTTATCCCATAAAGCATGGTAGTGTCACTCCTATTACTAGAATGCCGCCTATTTTTGCTCATTATTTTGCATAGTTTTGTAGTGGGTCTTGGAAAGATGGGTAAATCTGAGTACGAATTTGATAGGTTATGCTTGAGAGTCAATGCCTTACTCTACATGAAGATCGCCCAACATGCATGCTTGCTTTAAACTAGCCACTTCCCTTTTGGTGAGATGTTTGATGGACTTCTTGTCCATCTTGTAGCCGTGAATGGATTTTGGAATTGAAGAGAAATTGTAGTTGGTAGGAAATCCAACTATTTTCCACTCATTGAAATGGCAATGCATGAGTCCATCCTTGTATAAAGAAGTAAAGGGCATTGTGTGGCAGTGAAGAGGCCTGCATAATGCCGTGATTGTAAGCATATCACTGTGTTAGCAGTGAGTGTATGCTCCTTGAGCCTTCCCCCTAATTGCCCAAATGGTTTTCCATGAAGAAGATGCCTACTTGGACTGATGAGCTTGGAATCAAATGGTGGCATGCACACACCTTGGCTTCCCATGGAAGTGGGAATTTGAGACAAACTTAAGTATTGGCACACTAAATAGCTATCCTTTGCTAGTAAATGTGTGATTCTGAAGCATGTATTAGCAGCCACAGCTCTCTATGCTTGTTCTGTATGGGCATTTCATAAGTGTTGCTAAAAGCAAAATGTATACAGACTACTGAGGACTATTATTACCAAGACCATTGGATCCTAGACAAGCCTTTGCGCTCTTAGTGAAATGAGATTTGGAAATATCTAGGTTGGGTAGATGCCACCTAAACTCAAGGTTTTTTCCATGCAGAACAATATAGCAATGGAATCCAACTTAAGATAAATGGGAAAGTTCTTGAAAAGTTACAGTAGTTTCCTTTATTGTTGAGCACTTGGATGCTCACATTACTTACTTTGTGCTTTTTTTCATTGGAGTTTTACTATCCCTCTCGCTCATTTTCACTCTCTCTCTTAAGAAATGGTCATACAGACAAATGGGTTGCTTTTCAATGTTCACCCTTTTCCCCCATTTGTTTCATTGCAATTGTTGTGATGATTGCCATTGTAAATTAGGGGTCAATATAATTGGGAAGGGGGAGGAGTTAGGATGCTTTGTTTTCATGAATCATGAGGGCATGCACATGTCAGCCTGCTTGGCTATGTTTGTGTAGGATATTCAAAGAATATCTAGGGGAAGAAGTGGGTTCAAGGTGCAAAGCATAGGGTTGAGAGGGACACAATAATGAAGAGGCTATGACTCTACCTTAATGTTAGGGGAGTGAGGGTTTTGAGATGACCAGGGTGGCAAGGAGGTGAAGAGGTTCCAGAGACATATATGGTTCCGAGAGGACTAGATGAATTGATAGGTAAGAAAATATGTACACTATTGCGGGGTACATAGTGGGAACTGTGAGAGTACTTGCTCATCCCCCTCCTTTGTTTTTTGGTCTTAAAGCCCATCTTGGCATTGTTGAGGCAAAGCCCAGGTAAGGGGGAAAATTGATGGTCTTTTTTTGTTCTCAAGCAAGCACCTAAGTCACCAATTTTTACTAAAATTCCAATCTACTCTTGGTGCCAAATGAAGGCAAGTGTCACAAACCATGGTTCTTCCCTTTAAAACACTGGGGAACTTGTAGATGGCTTCCATGGATTCAATGGTTAAGAATTGATTTGAAAATATTTATGAGAGTACATGGTGGTCCCTCTCATTCTTTGTTCTTGAAACCCATATTGGCAATCTGGCTCAGGGTAGGAGGGAAATTGAGGGTCTTCTCTTATCTGCAAGCAAGCATCTGAGTGCCAAATTTTCTACTTATTATTCCAATCACTCTTGGTGCCAAATGAAGGGAAGTTGGAACCAATTATTTGCATTAGTTTACAAATTTGTGGCACCTCAGTTCGCTCCGCAACTTATGCAAGAGTATTCCCTATGGATCCCAACAAGCAAAAGATCGGATTGGAGAACATATTGTGGGTTAACCTGAATGGACCAAGGGCACATAATCATGCACATAGTATCTCCATTAAATGTAGACATCTCAATGAAACGGGACTTTGAATGGTTCATGTAGAAGATTAGAGTAAGTTAGGATGTTGGTGAGGTGGAATGCAAAGGCAACCATATGACATTTTTAGCCTCTGACATTCTATGGCCTTCCTAGCCAAATGGTTGTGGATGCTTTTAGAAGCATATTCCCTTCGGGTATAGATTGATCATTGGCATTTAATAGATGGTACTTTTATTTGAAAAGGAAAGGTATGCAAGTTGTATCACTTCCTCCAAAGATGAAGGATTTAGACCTGATCTTGTGGAGTGAGGGTTGATTCACTCTTGGAAGAGAATAATGGCATGTCTAAAATGGGAAGGAAACCAAGTCGTTGGGTGACAATAGCCTGCATGAAGACATTCGGTGGGGTTTGATAAAGGTTAAGTACGGGATTTTTTTTGGATAGCTAGATTTGAAGAGGGCCAGGTAGATTTCAAGAAAAGGAATTATTTTATGGGAGCATTTATGGAACTTTAAAAGTGATAGGAGCTGGATAGGTTGAGTGCAAAGTTAATCTAAACCTTTAAGAAGTACCAGTGCTAAGGAGATTATTGAAATGGTTTGGGAGACCAAATGGAATATGGAAGTCAAGAAGAGGGCAAAAAGGCAGGGTACAGAATTTTTGATCCTTTAGTCCCACTTCCACATAGTCTATTGGCAAAACAATGTACTTCATTACATTCATTGATGATTATTTTAGGAAGGCTTGGTTCTACTTCCTAAAACAAAAGTCTATACAGTGATCATCTTCAAAGACATTAATGCCTTTGTTGCTGGAAAGAAAACTTGGAAGCACATCCAGGTCATTGTGACAATGGAGGGGAAAACAAGTTTATAGAGTTTAATGCATTTTGCAAGCATTATGGAGTCAAAATCCAGCTCACATGCAAATATAACAAAATAGAGTCTCTGAGCTTAAAAATGGAGTGATCACAAAGGCATCTAGATGTATTCTTGATGAGAAGAAGGTCCCAAGGAATTGGGCCGAAGCATGTGAAAACTTTGTACTTGTGATGAGCGGGAGTCCCAAAGCTCTTTTGCAAAACATGATGCCAAAAGAGGCATTGACTAGAACCAAGCCCTCTATCAATCAATTGAGAGTAATTTGATCTCTTTCTTATGCTCATGTTCCAAATGCACTAAGGAACAAAGTTTATGTCAAGTCAATCAAGTGCATCTACAAAGGGTATACCAAAGAATTAAAGGCATATAGACACTACGATCTAGTCCAACATTGATTAATCATATCCAAGGATGTTATCATTGATGATGCATTGTCATATTTTGATAGTTTGACATTAGTATTTGTTTTGACTCACCTATTAATTCCAAAGAATTCTTGGCTTGCACCATAAGATTGTGCATAGTCTATAGTGACCACTCATAGTAAAGGAAAAGAGAATATGTTTGACACTATGAACATAGCCTCGGCCACTGATAGTCATCACCAACATCATAAAGAGTTCACCACCTTTGCTAGCCACTTATTTATGCATGTAAGGTCACATATGGCTTGGCGACAATGGGTAGCCCAAAAGCATGTCGGACCATTTCCACTGTAAAGTAGTGATGATATTTCCCATCTGTGTGAAGCCAGCTAGTGGTGATTGAGGAATTGTTGTATCTATCCATAAAATCAACAATCTTCCACAAATTCAAATGGCAAAGGAACCCCCTTGACACTATGTTCAGCCCCATTGCTTGTATGAGTGGCACCACATCTGGATCTTGCAGAGCTTGGTAAGCCTCAGCATTATGATAATAGAGGCGATAGTCCTTGGCATTCCATTTGTACTATGAGTGGATGACCACTACTTGTAGCCATTCCAACCATTCCTATCTCGATGGGGGGAACCTAGTCACCTGTGTTGCATGCTCGGAATAATCTTGAACATGCTCAGCATCCTTAATTCTTCACTTGTAGAGGGTGTGGGGGGTGGATTGTTGGGAAGATGGCTTGGGCTCATGGGTAGCTCAAGTGCTGGGTTGAAGGATTGAGTTTCATCTAAGAGGGAAGAGAGATAGAAAGTGTTTAGAAAGAAGAGGGAGTAAGAGAAGGGGGGAACGCTAAGAATCCTTTGTTGCTTGGATTGAGCTCTTCTGTGGACAATAGATCTTGTGTGCGCAAAAGGAATAGGAAGACATGGCTGACATCAAGTAGGTACTGGAGCAAATGTGTTTTCGGAGGCTTCAAAGTGCATTGAGAATTCAAATAAAATATTAGCAGAGTTTTGGTACACTGCCAAGTGAGAACCTGCATAATGAGGCTACTTACTTATATAGTGGACCTGGTAATGTAGCAGGTTAGCATTAGCATTAGCACAACAAGACTAGCATTAGCACTCCATTAGCAATGGATTACGCAGCAACTCAATGACTCAATGACTCAGCTCTGCTGATATTGGTGTCAACTTGAAAGTGTGTCACCTTGTTAAGGAGTCATTGTGTTAGCAACAATAAAGCAGTGATGACTGATGATATATGGCAGCAGGTCAGCACTAATAGCACAACAAGTGAGAAGGCATTGCATTAGGCTTATACTAGTGACTGAGTTAGTCATTGTGTTATCAGTCAGTTGTGTTAATATTAAAGAAACGTCTTGATTTTGTGGGACCTATTCTAAACTTTGATTGAACTGACTAACCTACTTCATCTAGGTGAGTGTGAGTGCATGTGGCGTTACATGGAGGTTGCGGCATTTAAATAATGACCTTACCATTGTGTGACTTTGGTTATGCGGTTGTGATCTAGGGACCCTATGAGCAGAGTGCGACTCATGGACCCTAATCACTTTTTTGGACTAATCGTGAACCCTTATGCTGCATAGATAATAGACAAGGTAGCTTCCTATTTTCACCTAGAATGTCATCTGCCTATTTTCACCTAGGATGAATGCATGAATGATGGAGCCAAGAGTGTTAGAACTTGGAGTACTTGGAACGGTGTCATCAACTCATTGGTGTCAAATCACTTAGGTCGGTGGGCACCATCCTTGATCGGTAGTAGAACAGCTTGAAGTTTTTCTTTCCACTTAAGGCACTCTCCGTGGTACTTGTGAATGTGCTAGTTTTGCATTTGATGATCGTGGCATCAAAGCAATGGTAGGTTCTTGTGGTTCTAGTCCACTTTTAGGAGCAAGTTCTTATGTTCCTACCACATGCATTGAAGATGTTGAGGTAGAAGTAGATGCTATCCTGGATGGGTGACACTTGGGAAACCAATGAGCCTCACATTTGCCTTTTATAGTAATAGGTTCTTATGTCTTTTCCCCCTTTTTATGGTCAGGTACTTGTGTCACTATTACGGCTTCTTGTGAAGGTGTTTCTTGTAGCATAATCACTTGAGGATAGATACCCCGTCGTAGGTCCCACTAGTGTGTTCTTGTGGGTCTGCATCCTTTTTAGAGATAGAGGTTCTTGTGGCACTACTGAGGTCTTGGTTGCGATCTTAGACATATTTTACTACAAGGTCCCACTAGTAGGTTCTTGTCGGTCTGCCTCCTTTTTAGAGATAGGTTCTTGTGGCACTACTGAGGTCTTGGTTGTGAATGATGTCACAGGCTGCTTGGTATCCACCAACCGAAGACTTACAAGGGGGTAGAGTTGTTGTGGATATATATTTAGGCACCCATATGTAGTCGTTGGCACCCTCGTAGAATCCTTGAGCATGTACTAACATTTTAGGTATCCATTTGGGGTGGTACTTCTATTTTCTTTTTTCCATTTGGATCTTCTTGGTTGAATTCTCTTCGGTTGAATGACTTGAACTCGTTGGTGTAGAGAGTTAGTGGAGAGGCAAAGCTACACAATGATTCTATTCTTCCATAGACTAAGAGGTTGATGATGGAGGTGTACCCTTTGGATGCTAATAGGGGACCTTTATTTCAGTCTACAAGCCATTGGAGGGGTTGATGTAGACAATGAAGGATAATGGACTTGTTCTTGTGTCGGACAATGTATCAAGTTGACTTCTTCACTAAGAATTTTCTCACAGATGAAGTGATAATGCACTTTAATGTGTTTTATTTTGGCGTGAAACATTGGGTTCTTTGCCAGTTGAATGATGCTCATATTATCTGAATAGAGCATAGTAGGGCCTCCAAAAAGTACTACTCAATCTCCAAAAGAAGACTTTTGAACCAAATTGCTTCACAGGCTACATTGGTAAATCCTCTATACTCTGCTTTTGTGGAAGACAATGCCACTGTTGGTTGCTTCTTGCTTTGCCATGACAAATCTATGGAGCCAAGACTAAAGCAGTATCCACTTGTTGATCATCTATCATTTACACTCCCTACCCAATCAACATATGTGTATCCATGGACATGTAAGTCGGATGACTTGGCATAATGTAGTCCATGATCCCATGTACCATGAAGGTATTTATGTACTCTCTTTGCTCTACACCTACCCAACTGAAAAAGTCACAAAAAACAACTTGAAAGTGACAAATGGGAGATTTGTGAAGGGGTTGGCTAAATCTAATATGATTCAACTTCATATTTTTTAGTGTTTTTGAGTGAGGTTTGACACCACACACACTTTAGCAATCACTCAATCTAGCTATTCCTATGTTTTGACAACAAAAAACACTAAAAAACAAGCTCAAATTCATAAACAGTTCTCTAGGGATAGAAATGATAGTTTTCACTTTTTCTACTTCAAACACACACTTTCTCCCTTTAATCCAATCCTATACTCCACTAAAAACACTCTTCTAAGCTATTCTAGAAAGCATTTTGCAATGGGTGGTTGATTGTAGAAAGCTCATGCAATACAAAAGCATACCTTGAGCTCCCCGTCAATTGCGCCAAGAATGTGGTCTAAGGCATTGACTCATATGTCATGGGGATCTTAGATAGAAAAATTCCATCCAGAGTATCCAATCCCAAGAAAATCCTTGTCGGAATTTTGTATGCATGAGCCTTGCTCTTGTGTCACCCAAGAATCTAATGGATTGCATTCATGTGATTCCATGAGAGTGAGAAGGGGAAGAGGGAAGAAGGGAAGGAAAGTCAAAAAAGGGATGGGAATGAGAAGGGGAAGAGAAGTGTGAAGGTGGGAGAGTGGAAATACAAAGGCAACAACAACGGAAACAAGAAGTCTCAAAGTACAAGAGAATGAAGAGAATGAGAGAGATTCTATTCCAAAAGTTGCAAGTACATAATGAAGAACAAAGTCAAACTTTTGGCCTTAATTACTTTCCACCTTTTGAAGGGAGGGCTAACCCTTGTACTCTCTTGTACCTCTCTCACCCTCTTATTACAAGCACTTGGGCCCCTATGGCTCCAAGGCAGATAGCATATTATAATCCTCACATCCTCTCCTACTTTCTGCTTACATGAGCTGTTAACCATTGTGTTACATGATCACAAAGGAGGGCTCTGCGCTATTGTTACCACCCTGCCACGGATTCCCTTTCTTGTCACGTGAACTTGCTTTTTCTCAAGTTCCTTCTAGAATCCCCCCTCCTAGCCTAGTGCTTGCCACATGGTGTTCTCTTGAGTGCCATGGACCTTAGAACCTCTATGCCCATTTAGGCCTTACTTATGCACTCCATATTGATGCAAGCACTATCGAGCCCTTTGGTTTCCCGCTTCACCATAACCACACCAGACAATTCTGGGATTATGGCTGATGGAACGTTCCCTTCCCTTTAGAATGGTTTACTTCCTTGAACACAAAATTGGGAAACCTCCTCTGGAGACTGCTTACCCTTTCCCATGTTGAACTCTCTTTAGATCTATCTTTCCACTTAAGCAGACATTCTTGCCATATAGTATGTTGTGTTATTTTTTCTTGTTAATCTAGAATTCTTTCTGGTTTGTGTGGTAAAGATGTAGGTTCAATGCGTTCAACTAGGACTTCATTTCCAATGAGATTATCATCATCTCCTAATTTTTTTTTAGCCTACTGACATGAAAAATTGGATAGGTAAGGCTAATTTGTAAGCAAGTTCTCCAATCCTCTTAAGTATTGTGAATGGTCCACAATACCTGGGAGACAACTTCGGACATTTACCTGTCTTTAGCGATTCTAAAGATTCATGTACCTTAAGGTAGACTTTCTCATTTACTTCAAGCTCCAACTTTCTACGGTGGGGGTTTGCATAACTTCATGCTCTATATCTTGAGCTCTTCTTAGTAGCTATGTTTAGCTAACTTAAGCATTTGATTCATATCTTCAAGAAAGTCTTTGGCTGCTTGAAACTTCTCTTTTCGGAGTCCCACTACCATTGGGGCTCTTGGTTGAAATCCATACATCATCATGAATGGACTAAAACCCGTAGTTGAATGTTTGGTAGATCCTGTTCCCAATTAGTTTGCCATTTACTTACATATGCTTGAAGCATACCCTCAATGATTTGATTGACCCTTTCAGTTTGACCGACCCTTTCAGTTTGACCATCACTCTATGGATGATCCACAGTGCTCATATTCAATGAAGTTTCTAACCTTTTAAATATAGCCCTCCAAAAATGGCTGTTAAATTTGCTATCCCAATCACTAACAATACCGACGATTGGTAGCCCATACAGTCTATAGATATGCTCCACAAAAAGCCTGGCTAATTCTAGACTTTTAACATCTTCATTAACAGGAATGAAATGAGCCATCTTGGTCAACCAATCGACAAACAGAGTTGTGCCCCCTCTGTGTTCTAGGTAATCCCATAATGAAATTTATGGAGATGCTTTCCCATTTGCTAGATGGAATCTCCAATGGGTGTAGGAGACCTCCTACCTTAAGGCGTTCAGCCTTATTGACCTGGCATTTTTGGCACTTTAATACATAATCTTGGACGTCCTTACCTATTCCAGGCCAAAAGAATTGCCTTTTCAGAAGCACACATGCCTTTTGAATTCCCAGGTGTCCATCACTCAGACTATCATGACATTCAAAAAGAATTTGGTGCCTAATGTCATTATTATCTGGGACACATACTCTACCCTTGTAGATTAGGTAGCCATCTTGAATAGTATATTTTTTCCACTTGAGTCCTTTATCACCAACCTATGGCTTCTCTCTCTACATATAGGGATTTTAAGGCATTGTCTCTCTACATGTAGTAATTGTAAGACATTCTCTCTCTACATGTAGAACTTGCATGTAGGAGTTGCAAGTTGCATGTAGGAGCTGCATATAGAACTCGAATGTAGGATTTGCATGTAGAACTTGCATGTAGAACATGCAAGTTGGATTCCTAAGAGGGATTATTCTATGCAAGTACAAGCGGAGCTTTGCCACACACACATTCTGTGCTACCTAAGTCCATGTTGGCACAGAGACAACATACTCCCAAATCTATTTTATTACCCATCCTCAGGTTATGGCTTATTGTGGTCATGTAGTTGGGATGTTGCCATGTGTGTAACCTAGTGGCTGTGGAACTTGTGGCATGCCAGTCAATCCTACCATAAAGCCTTGGCACCATACAATTTTTGCTCTATTTCTAGGAAGCCTGTATCCACCATTTTTTCGAATAGAGATATGTGGCATGCTTCTAAGAATATGATTCTTTGATAGAGTCGGCTTGTAGTTTGAGCATAGATCTATTCATTGGGATTGAAACTGCTACATATTGTGCCATAATGCAAATAAACCTACATATTATTTGATCACTTGTGGCTTTTTTGATCCTCCATTTTTTTTCCACCTCCTCCAAACTAGTTTTAAATGACTAAATTGTAAGAGGTGACCTTGCATAGGGGTAGTTCCTTGTCAAAACCTTGTCCCAACCTATTTTTCTTTCTGGTAATTTTGGTACTAGCTATTTTGTAATTAGGGAATGTGATATAGTAAATATTTTATCTTGATCTATGATTACATACAGTTGGTAACTAGTTGAAGTATTTATGTCAGGCAACATGCAATTTTTTGGTTCGAAGTGAGAATTTGCAAATGTAGTCTAGCAACACAATCAATTAAGAAGCCCTCACATCTCTCATGAAATATGAACCTCACTCTCAGAGATGGAGGATGCCTTGTAGAAGGAGGGCTTGATGCCTTGACAAGATGCAAGGGCCTGGGAGCACGATACCATGATGAAGTGGGGAGAGAGAGAGAGAAAGAGAGAGAGAGAGAGAGAGAGAGAGAGAGAGAGAGAGAGAGAAAGAGAGAGAGAGAGAGAGAGAGAGAGAGAGAGAGAGAGAGAGGAGTGCACACGATATAGCTACCTATACACTATGTTGTATTGAACATAAACATGACTATACACATGAGTACCCCTTAGGGTTAGTGTTAGGGCTAGGGTTAGGGTTAGGGTTTTCCCCTAATGCCCTTAAGGTATGGTGTAAGACCATCCTCAACACAAAAGTTGCATGGAAGCATAAATTTCTTGTACCTCCACAAGCTACTTAGTCTTTTATATCACACAAGATTCCAACAACAAGTATTTGCAAGTACAAAATACTTTGAACCCACCAGCATGTTAGTTAGCAAAAGCCTAGCCAACTCTTATTTGACTAGTTGTTTAAATATTTTCCACACAACTCCATCAGTACACAAGTGCTCCTATGCAACCTCTACTTTGGCAAAGAATGCTCCTATATTCTCTACTTATTGACAAGTGCTCCCATATGACCTCTAATTTGCTATTTGTGGGCCGAAGAGGAAGGGAAGAGGCATATGCATCATATTTTCTTGGAATGCCTTAAAAATTTCAAAGCATGTAGGGGACTTTGGGCTGCTAGATATCACTTGTAAGAATATCTCCTTAGCAGGGAAATAGCTCCTATGTATGTTTTTAAGTAATGCCCCTTGGGTCATAATGGATAGCTGGTTCATCAAGTATGGGAAAGAAGTAGGGAGGCATGTTTGGAGAGCCCTTCAATGATACAAGAACTTATTCTTATTCTTCCCCTAAGTGTGGCAGGTCCATATTTGATGCAGGGGCTAATCTGGGCATGGAAGAGATGTATTTGCAAGTTATCTTAGAAGGGGTTGCTTAGGGGTGATGCTAGCCTTAATGAGTCGATTTGGTGGAGCTTTACAGTAAGATTGGATGGCTAGTCTATTGCTAGATAGGATATATAGCCAAGGCTCACAGCATTTGTAGCAAGGTTTTGATTTACTGGTCTCAAATTTGGATGCCTTGGAGGTTGGAGTGGATGCCCATTGGTGATATCAGCTATACATTTTTCCTTGTCTATGCAGGAACCTACCTTTGTGCATAGAATCCTTAAGAGATTGAAAAAGGACTAGCCATCTAATTGTATTGAGCAGAAGGGCCAAAGATTGGCCCAATGATTCATGGGTAGAACTTGCCTGAAGAGGATCTCTGCAAGAGCCATCTACAAGAACATACATGTCGCATAGCCATTGTATTTTGAGCTGAACAGGAAATAGGGCCTATGCTGCACCTCAGGTTGGTGGAGGAAGAAGCTTAAGGAATTTTGGTGGGGGTGCGGCGAGCTAGGAAAACTTAGTTTTATGGCCTCGAAGGTCTTATATCAATTTTTGCCCATCCATGTAAGGCTAAACAAAAGGTTTGAAGTCAATCCCATGTCCCCTGTGCAATAAGTCAGTAGAACCTTGGTGTACTTGATATGGAGGTGCATTGTACCACACATTATGTGGCTAAACATTGAAGTAGTAGTTAAAAAGAGAAGTCTAATGGCATGATTCAAATTCGATCGAAATTGGAGATTGGGTCTATTGGGTGATGTGGCAAAATCCACATCTACTAGGATTACTTACTGGCCGGATGTTAGGGCGGCCGTGCTGTTGTCTATTTGGAACCTTCGGAATCATTTGGTATTCAACTACAAATTTAAAGTAGGTTATAGAGATGAGTCACTTACAGGAATTTTGAAATGATATTTCCTGGATACCTCCAAAGTGTTGGATACCCAAGACTATGTGGTGAGCTCGCCATTTTTTGACATAGCCAAGTAAGTGCATATAATGAACTACTCTATGTAGGTCTATCCTGCTTCTTAGCATAGACCTTGGACACAGTTGGCCATTTTTTGTATCTTTAGGGCTTTTTGGACCTAACTTGTTCTTTTTTTTTAAAAAGATAAAAAGAAATGTAAGATCACAAGGTGGGTAAGGCATTCAAATCTATGTGGTGAGCTTGGCATTGGCTGACATAGCCAAGTGCATATAATGAACTACTCTATGTAGGTCTATCCCTGCTTCTTAGTGTAGGCCTTGGACATAGTCCCATTCTTGGACGTTTTTCATATCTTTAGGGTTTTTTGGGCTGACTTGTTCTTAAAAAAAAAAAAAGATAAAAAGAAATGTAAGATCACAAGGTGGGTAAGGCAATCAAATCTATGGTTTGATTAAGAATGGGCATCATTGTTTTGAACAAGAAACCACCAAGACGAGGCATGTAAGCTTAACAAAGTGTAATCTTGTACACAAAATTAGTCACTATGTTAGCTACATCTTGGAAAAACCTATACACAATCTCATAGTGAAAGAATCCATCTCAATGGATGATCAAGCAAACTTTTCTTATCCATAAGGGTGATCAAACTTCGATGATCAATCTCAAAAATAATTTTAATCCCATGCAAGCTTCTTAACATCACAAACTATTGACGTAGTTCTTTCAATAATGTGTAATAATGTTTCTAAGACTTAAAATGACCTGACGTAAAAGAAACACAAATTTTGTTATGAAATGGTAACATTGCTGCATACAATATAATTTGCCATTGGAACACCATTTCTATTGGAATCCATTTTGTTGAAATAGAGGTCGATGTTGAGCTCAAATGAGAATCATAATCAACCTTGAATTAGAATGTCTCAATAATCAACGTGACTTTATTGTTCCTTGAATGATTGCATTACTTATGATGTGTGTCTTAGATGGATCTACAAGAAAGATGAGTTTATTTCCTCAGTTGAATGATGTTTTGACATAGCAAAAGTTGATTTAATCAAACTTCTTCATCATGTTTGTTGCAAAGCACCCGACTATTGTCTAGGCTACATTATTTTTTTAAATGACTAAATAAGATTCAAGTGGGTGATGGAGAAACCGTTACAAATAGCCCACATAACCCCTTCTAAGATAACTTGCAAATAAAACTCTTCAATGTAGAGATTTAGCCCGTGCATCAAATCTAAACCTACCAAACTTAAGGGGAAGTCTATAATAATTTATTGTACCATTGAAGGCCTCTTCAGACACCAACCCTTATTCCTTTCCCATGCTTGATGAACCACCTAGCCATTATGACCCAAGGGGCATACTAGGATAGAGGATGTTCATTTCATGAGTGACCGAGAATGAGCCAAAGTCTAAATCGAGCAACTGGGCAATGAAAAATGTCTATCTAAATTTGTTTCATGATAACTAATAATAGACAAAATATTCCCATGCATTGCTAGAGCATGGACAAGCACATGTTTAACAATGGAAGAAAGCTCCAAGTTAAAAATATTCACCCAAAAGCATTGAAAGATGCTCACTTTAAATTGTGTTTAAGGAAAGATACACTTGGGATTGATAGTGCATCCTAGGTATGAAATCACTCGCACAACAATCTACAAAATATCTTCCACCAAAAGAAAGCTCTACTATACATTTTGGTTTGACAGTGCATTGTAGGTACATAATCACTAGCAATGATCTACAAAACTATTCCACTAAAAGAAAGCTCTTACTCTAGATCCCTTGCAATAAAAACAAAACTTTTTATCTATGCATAATTTGGCCTTTTTGGCACTAGAAATGAGCTCAAAAGGCCCAAAAACCCTAGAAACGAGTGTAAACATGGTAACCTTTCAATGATATTTCAAAACCCCCTTTGGAGAAGAAGTGCATTTGTTTCTAGCCAAAGCAGCCCGCACCCGCTAGAAACATATGCACTTCTTCTCACAGGCTGCTTTGGCTAGAAACATATGCACTTCTTCTCTAGAGGGTGTTTTAAGAAATCACCGAAAGGTACCCATGTTTATAGTCATTTCTAAGGTTTTTGAGCCTTCTAAACTCATTTTTGGTGCCCAAAAGGACAAAATATGCATCAATAAAAAGTTTTGTTTTAATTGCAAGGAATTTAGAGAGTATATGCGTATATATATTTACTTATTTATTTATTCATTCACTCATTTATTTATTTATTTAAAATCTCATTTGCAATCCTTGATATCCCAACCATGGGATATATGAAGAAATTGATAGACACTTTTTTGTATGGCACAAAATTATAGCATGGTAGACCACCATTACTAAAATACATATGCAATCAGCCTAACCTCTCTGCCCATAAGGCTTGAGGTTTAAAACTCATCTAGTCATACTCAAAAGAGTGCTACTTTGACCATCTCTTGCAATTTCGAAGACAAATATTCAACTGAGTAAATTTAAAGGTGAGTTATTTGAGTTCATTGTCAAGCAAGTGATGGTGGGAAAGCTTCCCAACAATTGGCTAGAAATGGATTTGGTATCATAGTAGATTGTGTTCAAGAACTATTATGTTTGATTAGAAGGAAGTTTGATGATCTATAGGATGCCTCTTATATCTACATTAGATATAAGAAGACTGATAATTTGTAAGATGCCTCTTATGTCTACATTAGACATTGTAGTATCCACACAAGAACTGGCTAGTCAATATGGGGATACAGTTTTTTCTTGCTTTTTATGTACTCTTAGCTATCTGATGCTATAGTTGGTTGAGAAGAGAAGGCCTGCTAGACAAATTTTAGCAAAAAACCCAATAGCTACTACAAGATTATGTGAAAGTCCCTAGGGTATTATTGTTCCAACCAATTGTGTGTTGCTTTATTACTATGAGTATGTGAAGTAGAAGCATGAAAGTACATATTCCTTTTGGGGACAAGAGGCATTCCCTTTATAGCCTATAGAGGAGCATTGTGCATCACCCAGGCGTTCACAGTGGGATTCATTATGGAGTTGCATTATATGCATCAACTCTCTTGGATGAATTTCTCCATTTCCTCCATAGTGTATCAAAATAAATTTATGCATCATTTCTCTTGGATGCATTTTTCCATTTCATACATATTGTATCAAAACAAATTTGAGCTAAAAAGGGGTCCATAATGTCACATAGCAATGTATTAGTGTTTTTAGAGGTTAGAATGTGTGATGTCAATTATATTCCCCCTTGCTCGTTCTTGCCATGGCTCGTTCCCCCTTGCTCATTGTTTGGGGTACCTCCCAGGATAAAATATGCAACTCTAGTAATGTTTTTTGTTATTCATAAAGCTTTCTTTTGCTGTAAGACAGGAGCTATATTGTACAAACTAGCTTGAAGGAAAAAATAAAAATTTTCCCAACAAAAAAAGAAAACATACACAGGAGCCCTTTCCCTGCTAAGGAGATATTATTACAAGTGATATTTGGCAACCCAATGCCCCTTGACTACTTTAGAATTTTTAAGGCATCCCAAGAAATATAATGCATATGCCTCTTCCCTTCCTCTTTGGTCCACAAGAAATGCCATAAAGAGCCTCTCAACTTCATTCCAATGAGACCTCTTGAAGTTTCATACCGTGGCCACATAAGTAACTGTAGTAGCAAAGAGGATGTGATTCACAATTAACAAGCTTGAATTCCATCCCAGCCTAAGGCCATGCTATGGCCTTAGTTTAGCCTTAATTTTGTCTTTAGACATCACCATCCTCAATCCAATACCACCGCTTAAAACAAGGAGATGCACACTTTTGGGTCACGAGGAGTGCATGCACCTTGCACTTTTTAGCTTTACATCCACAGGAAATAGCGACACCAATGAAAATAGCCATGAAAGGAGTATAGCTCAAACTCAGGTAGTTTGTTCCCCAAATATCATCCCAAGACAAGGTTACCATTGAGTGTCTCACGAAAGGCTGAGCCTCGCCACTCCAAGTGTGAGTCTCATGCATCATGCATGACCACAAATAGGCGAAGATGGGAGGGCACTCATGGATTTTGAGCCCCAAATCACCTAAGCCTAGGAGTGGTGAGGCTAACACAGGTGTGAGTCTCATGCATCATGCATGACCACAAATAGGTGAAGGTGTGAGGGCGCTCAGGGAGTTTGAGCCCCAAATCACCTAAGCCTAGGAGTGGCGAGGCTAACACAAGCGCTATTTGGGAACCCGGTTAGGACCACCTCCTAATACTAGGTTTGTCCCAAGCGCTTTAATATGGTTAACACCAGTGCTATTTCCGCTGGTAGGGAGAGATGGCAAGAATAGAAATATGCCTTGGCACCCTATGGGCCCAAGAGCCCTTGGTTGTAATGTGAGGGAGAGTGCTAAAAAGGAAAAGGGTTGGACCTCCCTTCAAACGGTGACATGTATAAAAGACCAAATGTTTGACTTTGGTCTTCACTTGAATACAAGCTCCCTCTTCTCTTCCAAGAGAGTGTTTTGGGTGTTCTCTTGTTTCCTTCATAGTGCCTTTGTGGTTGTCACTCCATCCCCCTTCTCCTTCTTTCTTCTTCCTCCCCCCTTCTCCCCTCCTTCTCCCTCTTCTCTCCCCTCTCCCTCTTCCCCCTTCCTCGCGTGAAACCACATTGCAACATTCTGGAGTCCACTTGAGTGACACCTGTGGATGGCTCGTGGTATGCATTGCTCCCACAAGGTGTACCTAGGAGTGGAGGCTCCCTTGGCATGTCCAACTACCCCAAGACACGTGAGTCACCCGCTGAGACCCACTATACTTTTTCATTGTCTTGCCTAATGCCTTAGCTTGCATCCTCGTGATGACTTGTAGGGGCACTACGGCCACTTGGCCTTGTTTGATGCTAAGCGAATTGAGGCTGGTGCAAATAATTGGGGTTGTTGGTATCCTCGTGGGATAGTCCTAGAATAGATGCTTGGCCCCACACCCCACACACAAGGGTGGGTGGTTGGTTGTGGTTGGACCGGGGTACGATCCCTATATGGATAGTCCTTTAAGAAATACGGTCCTTGGCATTTGAAGCAAGATACTGGAGGGTTTGAAGTACCTCAATAGGGGAATTTACTTGCTCAATGGGGACCCTAGCAAGTGTAAAATTGGAGCGAAGGTCTCTGAGAAATTGAGTTCAGGTCTCTTGCCCTTTCATTCACGGGAGTGGTGGTCTGGAACACTAGGACCTGCTGATCTTCTGATGGAAGGTAGTGGATTAGAGTGCCATCATCCAAGAGATTAAATTTTGAGCCAACAAGCAAGAAAAAGATGAGTACTACTCTACCTAAGGTCTTTTGTGTATTGGCTAGCCTAGATGGCCTCTTTTGATCTTTCAAAAAACTCTTGGTAGACCACAACGTGGAGAGAAAGCTTAAAACATTTTTCGTTATTATAGCTTTAGGGAAAATGCATTGACTAAGACAATTTTTTCTTAGAGAATGTAATAGAAGGATGATAGTTACCTTACAAGAACTAGGTTTGCAATAGTCAAATGTTCACTAACTAGCATTGATTGGGTGCACCACATTAGTAGATTTGCTGTAGTGTTTTGGTGTGCTTTTGAAAGTTGAGTTTTTCATTGGTGCATGGCTTTGTGTTATTGAGGATTTTCCCTCTTACTATTTGTGCTACTATTGTGCATGTTCATGTTGGCTAGCATTGAGTAGTGCTTAGCTTTTGTTGTAGGTCTTGTATAGCTAAAAGTCACCCCTATCGGCTAGAGTTTCCTTCATGGAGACATTGATCAAGCTATTTTTAGTTATTGTTTTGTGACTTATCTCTAGCATAGTTGCTTGGTTCCTAGCCTCGTAGGGGTAGTAATCGTGAGGTTCATGCTTTGGATCCATCTCCTCCCAATCGTTGGGCACTTTCTCTACCAACACTTGATTGACTAGGGTTATACGATGCAACGGTGGTTGCGGGCCCAATATGGGTGGTGGTAATGGCACTGGCTAAGCCGTGTACTGGCTTGAATTAGCCATTGGGACATCCTATGTGTTCGGGGGGTTAGGCGGGGCCGTTAGGGCTAAAGGGGGTCTTGTTTGATACATGGGTTGGGGAAGGGACCTTGAAAAGCGACATTGGGAGGTGTCATGGTTCCCCCACCTATGGTAGTGTGTGTAGTAGAGTGCCGGCCTTGCCCTCAGGCATGGGCACTCATTGGAGGGGTGGTTGCCATTACATACCTCACACCAGATGTCTCTCCATGGAATTAAGTTGGGGTTGCTTGGCACCTCCTTGGAGGTTCCTGTCCTCCACTGCTGGTCTAGCTGATCTAATAGGTTGGAGGCCAGCTCAGTCATATCGCCCTTGGGCTCGTTGGTCTCCTTCATAATCGTTTAGAACTACACTTGAAGACCTAAATGATGGAGCTAATTCTGAGGGATCTAGGGTTTTATCCAAAATTTCCTTGTCCATCATGTTGTCACATATGCAGATGGCCACCTTGCTGCATAGATTAAAGGAGGTAGGATTCATCACCATGAGGTGGTCGTGCAGCTTTAGGTCTACCAATCCGATAAGGAAGTGGGGCAACAGTCGTCCATCGCTCATCCGCTCGTATGGTTCACAACGGGCATTAAGGTGCTTGATTTTGGCAATGTAATCCCTTAGGGATTCTTTATCATTCTGCTTTGCCCCATATAATTGATTAAGCGGGCTCCATTTATGGCCGCTGGGGGCGAACCCCACAATAAAGGCCTTTCTCAATGTCTCCTTGTTGATTTTATCTTCTGGGGTGAGAGCCCTATACCATTGTCCTGCTTTGCCATTTAGGCTAAGACCAAACACATTGGTCATTTCTAGATCTCCGAGAGCACCAAAAGCTTTGCAAATTTTCTCAAATCGCTCCATGTTGGAGATCGGGTCACCTTCTCCAAGGAAGTTAGTCATTAACTTGGAGATTTCTATGGGTCAACTTCTCGAGGGATTCGCAATCCCTATGGGAAACACTGGGGCGGGTGGAGGTGGTGTGGCCTCCCTTCCTAGGGCATTCACCAAGATGTGCATTGCTTGGTCAGTTAACACTGTTTGAGTAGCTAGCAGGGGTGGCATTGTTGTGGGCCTGATGGGATGCAAGGCTAGCCTTAAGCTTGGCCCTGGTGGTGGTATCCACATAGTTGCTAGTATCGGCATCGGAATAGTGGTGCCAAGGCTTGCATTTGTCAGTGCAATAGGTATGGATGGGAAGGGATGTACTCTCGAGGGAGGTGGGTCCTGGGGTAATGGGAATGTTAGTTCCATGTAATGGGCGGTAAGATGGGAACTGTGGTGCTCCATAATTGATTAAGCTTGGTGGCACCTGGACTGTTGGGGGTTCATAAGGTATGCCTCCTTTGAAGTTCCTAGCATCCCCTCGATTGGGCTCTTGCCTTTAGAATTCCCTCATCCATGGATCTTCATCATCCATGTGTTCCCATTGGGGAGGTCTTGCATAGGTAGAGGGTCTTGGGTCTATGAAGGTGGTTTCCATCCCGCGGTCTGCGGTTTGGGAGGTGGGTGTTGTGTACCTTCCCTCCCAACAGACATGTCGATGAAAGGGTTCTCCATGTCTGCCAACTCTGTTCAACCTAAATGTTCGAACATGTTGAAGAATGTACCCTCAACCTGGATGCAACCGAAGGTGTAGGAGAGTTGGGAGAGGCCACACTAGTGAATGGGGCTTCAAAAGAACGAGGACCCGAGGGGCCTTGCATTACTTCATCTAAGCTCTCCGTCTTGTTGGAGCTAGATAGGTCTTCTTGTCAGGGGCCTATTAACGAGTGGAGGCTAGGAATAAAGTTTCTAGATCCCAAGCTAGGGCAGAGGGTGGGCTGAGCATATCTTGAAGCACTATCTTCCGGGATGGGATCCTTGGACAAAATTCTCCTAGACCTCAAATGCATGTGGGAGGCCTCTAACTAGGCACACTCAAGAGGGACTGAGGTTATGTGATTTTTAATTCTTGGGTTGCCCTAGCGGTATCCTGATGGTCATGGGGATAGCACTATAGCGACAGTCATAGGGATAGGGTATCGCATCGGAAGGTGGGATACTGGTATAGTGATGGGCGGCATGGTAAGCGAAACATGCTGGGTGGCAGAGTAATAATGATGGCAGGTGATAGGATAAATGTATCATGATGATCGATGGGAAAGATCTTGCCACGTGTTTGGAGGGATACGATGCAAGTGGTATACCTATGGTCATAGGGATAGGGTTATGATAGCGGGGGTGGGATAAAGAGTCGATGGGATATAGATATCGCGACGATTGGCACAATAAAAATAGCAATGAATGGGGTGATAGATGTAATGTGACAATCAATGGAATAACAATAGCAATGGGAAGTGGAATAAAAATAGCAATGGGCAGCATGACACATGTAACATGATGATTAGAGGGATATAGATATGACCACGGGTGTGGGGGTGGGGGTGAGTGCATTGCATCGATGGCAGAGTAGCAAGATAGCAATGGTCGATGGGATAGCTCTAAAGCCATGGTTCAACGACTGTTAGGTCGGTAGGATAGTAACTCTGCATTTAATTGGGGCAGCAGGTTAGGCCATGGTCAGATGTTAGGTCAGTGGGATACGACTATCGCCCCAGGTCAATGTAATTTGACCGGTGGGATAAGGCTAACACACGTGTCGGTGGGATAGCTCTATGGTGTTGACTCGGTAGGATAGGGAAACATAGTGTCATCGACTATTTTTTGTGGATTTTTGGAAGATTTTGAGCTTTTGTTTCGGATTTGTTATGCTAAGGGGTGCTACACTACTAGTTCACCTACACAATGAAAAAAACTTGAAGAAAAAATACTTTTTGCAAGCCAAATAGTAAAATTTCATGAAGGGTGAGTTCTAGAACACAAAACAACTTCAAAATCCAGCAAGAATCATCATTTTTTATGTTTTTTGATGTGTTTGGACCTCACACACTCCTTAGCAATCTCACAAACTAAGTTCCTATCAACTCAAAACACCAAAAAGCATAAAAACAAGCTACAAATGCTCCAAAATGACTTTCCAACAAGAAATGACAGTTTTCCTACTTTTCCATCCAAACCTCTCACTTCCTCCCTCTCTCTTCTCCTCTAACTCCACTAACAAGCTCCAAGTTAGTCTTGAAGACTTGTGCAATGGGTAGATAATGAAGGAAAACAAGTGCAAATGCATAAGCATACCTTTCCTCCCCGACAGTGGTGCCAAAAATGTGTGGGTCTCAGTGATGACTCAAGGGTCATGGGGATGTTGAAGAGATGCCAATGGATCCTCCACTCCAAGCTACTCCTTATGAGAGCAATGCAAGGCATGAGTCGTCTACAAGTGTCACTCAAGCGGCCTCTGGATTGTTGCAATCAAGGATTATTTTTTCGTGTTAGTTTCGTTAATAAGCGAAAGTTTTATATGGCTTGTGAAAGTTTGTATGCTTTTATAAAAATAAAAGCTTAGTATATTCACCACAATTTGAAACTAAAATTAGAAAAAGAGCTAGGTTTAGCCTTTAAGATTATAAAATCATAAATAAAGTCCATGAAAATTTGCCAAAGTTTTATATAATAAATAAATATATTTGGAAACTTTTGCCTACATATTATATATACAATTTAAAAACTTGGCTAGATCTATAGAATTAAGCACCAAAAGAAGACTTGTGCAATCAAGTACAATCTAGTGTTAACATTTAATGCTTGCTAGAATGATAATAATGTGGAGGTTTTATCTATTTGAACATGAAGCCGTTTGATATTGCATGAAATGTAAATGCAATGTACTATTGTCGCCAATATATCTGAGATAGTACAAATTGAATTCAATACTCAATCAATACCTTAACTAGACTAATGCAATTCTTAGCAAGAAGAATCAAATGATTAAAATGACACAAATTTAAATTAAAGAATGAAATTTTCTATAATGGCCTGGAAGAAGGTGTCTTGTTAGATATTTTAAGTATTTCTTTAATCGCAGTTTATGATTGCGAAAAGTAGGTAAAAATTCAACTAAATTAATGAATAGAGCTAGAGTAGTGAATATGCAGTAAGTCATGTATTTAGTTGTGTGTGTGTGTGAAAATCTAACTTTAATTTCATCATCTACTTCTATACATTTATATATTTAGAAATTTATCACAATGCAAAGAACTTGCCAGTCAATAGAGGCTTTAAATATAAATCTACCCTTCAAGCATTCTCATATATTTAGTACACTTAAGGCATCTATCTAGTCTCACAATCTTGTATAATGGAAGATTCTATAGATTTATGACAAGAAATAAGAAGAAATGAACTAAACTAAAATGCCACATGCAAATACTTAAATATATGTATCAATGCATAGGGACATACTCTCTTTCTATTTTCACATGAACACACACACACACACACACACACACACACACACACACACATATGTCATTGGTCTTGGCATTGAAGTCCCATATGAGCAAGACCTCTCCTAGCTACATGCACCTCTAGATGTCCTCATGGAGTGCTAAGGAAGGTAAGATATGTCCCTAGAGATTGTCCTAATATAATTCAATGTCTGTGGGGATACATAACATGTTGTAATCCCATCTCTCTCCCAACTCGATTTAGGGATGCACATTGATGAATGAGCAAAGGGTGACAGTGGAAGAAAGGAAGAATTAAGAAACCCCATCTTTTGCCATGTCTATATTAGCCCACCCACGTTCCCAATCCAATCCCATACCCACACTAGACATCCATCCCTGCGTGGGCATCATTTTGTGCTATCAAGATGCATGTCTTGCTTTTTATTAGCCTATCTATCTTGATCTCTATATGTGTAATCTTCATGGAAATGCCACCCTTTTGAACCCTTTGGATCATCAGTCATTGCTTAATTAGACAGACGATAATGTCCCCAACATGATGGGTGAGGAAGCCTTTGCTAATGCACTAATGCACATCTTTTTTGTTCAATAGCTTTTGTAGTAGGTTACATTGACAACATTGATGCACAATGGGCAAAGGATATTGCATAATCTCTTACAATATTGGCCAACAATGCATGTTGTTTTTGTTCCTAGGTTTGTAGTAGGTTTGAGTCACAAAATTGATGTACAATTCACAAAGGGTGTTAACTTTGTCTTTCAACATTCCTCTATCTAATGTATACTAAGTGGCCATGTGCAGGCACTTGAGTTTAGGGGCCAACTCATGTTTGAGCTTTCTCCTTTGTAGCTTGCGGCTTGCATATGTGTGTGTGTGTGTGTGTGTGTGTCCCTGATTGATTGTCTTAAATTAGATGAAGGTTGTTTTCTTATAATCTTATATATAAATAAATAAATAAATAAATAATATGTGTGTGTGTGTGTGTGTGTGTGTCCCTGATTGATTGTCTTAAATTATTTATCCATCAGATGAAGGTTGTTTTCTTATAATCTTATATATAAATAAATAAATAAATAAATATAGTCTAACTTGATACCGCTTTAGTCGGCCATAGTGTGCTATTTAAGGTGTGCATAAGGATATAAATATACATACATACACATGCACACACATGCATGCATGCATATTTAAAGATATATATTTATAAGTATATATAATGAACCTACCATATATAAGTATCATTAAAAGTATTTTTGTAATTTTTAGAGAGTTATATTTATGTGTATATATATAAATAAATAAACACACACACACTATAACCTTGGGGATCCTTGTGATCAATGTGTGCACATATAGTTTTACACACTTGAATGGCTCTACATGGAGGCAAGAAGAGCATGGGGGGTATTTGGAAGAATTGGGAATTGTTCACTTGATTTGTTTCATTTTCCTCTCGAACGAAGAGCATTCACACCTTACTTGTTCCATTTGTCCCATCCCATTAACATTTTTGTTGGGATGGAGATGGGATGTGGCATTAGGTGTATTATGGAGAGGGAAATATCTGATGACCCTTGCACACCATCAATGCCTACTAGCCTTTTGTGTATTGGGACCACCATTGCATGGGAATATGGGTTAGAAGGACCACCATGTACAGTGTACTTGAGACATATGCTAGTGTACATGGTGGAAGGATGTATCTAAGTTTTATGGAGGAATGGGGCTCTAATGTCCATTGGAGGAATGGAGCTCTAGTAAATATTATTCCTTGGATTAGAGAGACAAGAGATGAAGGACTCACAAGAGACATAAAAAAGGATTGAAGATATTGCATGTACTTACTCATGTTAGAGGGAATCTAATGTGAAAAGGTCAAATGTGGATATGTTTTAAATATTAGGGAAATTGTGTGTTCTTTTGTTTGTTTCATGACTTTATTATGCACCCATATGCATCATAGATTGTCCCTGAAATGAAAAGTATTGTCAATATATACTATTACAAGATTAGCCAAGAAATTTGCTTCCATGGAGACCAACTTCGTCTAGTTGTGATGGTTATTAGGACCAATCTTCTTGTGTAGAAAAATGAAACGTGATAAATCAACAATCTTATTACATTCTTAATTAGTCCTAGTAGATCCATGGGTCCAACATCATTTGACATAGCTTCCAACTATCTAATATGTCAGATACAGATAATAAAGGTAATTTCTTGCTAACTATTTGATATATCATATATGAAAAAGAAAGGGAATGTCTTGTTGGTGGATCTTGTTGGTGGACATATTTGACAACTAGCTAAGTGCAGAATTGAACATAATACACTTTGCAATATCAAATAACAACGTACATCCCTTCCTCAATATCATTCAACATGAGCACCAGCCATAGCTAATTGCATACTTTTTTTTCAAAACATGTTTGGCATACTTTATGTAGTGTAGTATGATTTCAAACATAAAAGAAGGGCTTGGTTCAGGAAGTGGTGTCTGGTTCCTATGCTCACAAGCCAAGGGGCTAAGAGGCACCACGACCTAGGACCAAGTTTCTTAGATCTAGTTGACAAGCTGAAGAAATGTATGCTTATTTATTTTATAAAAGTTTTTGTTGTGAATATGCATATGCATCATTGTCTATGATGTGCTCTTTCATTGTTAATGTATTTATTGGTGCATTGTATAGAGTAAGTTGAAATTGGTTTGGCATGCTTTATGTAGTGTAGTATTATGATTTCAAACATGAAAGAAGGGCTTGGTTCAGGAAGTGGTGTTTGGTTCCTGCACTCACAAGGCAGGGGGCTAAGAGGCACCACGACCTAGGATCAAGTTCCTTGGTTCTAGCTGACAACCTGAAGAAATATATGCTTATTTATTTTTTTTAAGTTTATGTTGTGAATATGCATATGCATTATGGTTTGGTATGCATGATATGATGTGATCCTTCTTTTTTTAATAAGTTGATACCAATTTCATGTATGTTGGGCTATGATAAAGTTGTTCCATTTCTTAGATTTAGAACTATTTTTGAATGCTCTTTTGTTTTGATCCTACATATGGTTTAGGGATGGAAGGATCTAAGCGTAAGGCTATTGATTTTGAGTTATCTAAAGGACAACAGAAGTATGTCAATTAGGTCCTTTGAGATGAGCTTCTTCAGAGATAAATGACATGAGTACAAAGGAGATGGAGATGACCATAGAAAGCACTTCTAGATTGCATACTCTAAAGAGCAAAGTTGTTTTGAATACAAGGCATCAAGTAGAACTAGATCCTAACAGGAAACACCTTATAGGGATCACAAAATGGGACACTAATGTTATGCTATGGGTAGAGAGCAACATTGGGAATGTCTTGGCTCGGTTTAATGAAGCATGCGCAAGGAACCCAACATTTGCAAATGATATTAATGAGGAAAAGATGCATTTATGGAATTTCTTCTGGGCTAAAAATAAGACGAAGGTTATAAGGTCGGATGTGAAAACCATACTAGCTATAAGTTGGGAGAAAAAGTCAACAATTACTTTCGGAAGGGCAGAGGAAGTAGCAAAAGGAGAAGAAAGTGCAAGGATTTTGAATGGAAAAATGCAAGAAGTGCAAGGTAGTGATTCTTAAAAGCTACAGATCACGGCAAGTCATATAAGCAATGTGTCCATGATGTACATAACTGAAAATAAGATCCAAGTTGGTGAAAAGATAGGTTCTAGCATATATGGGTTTGTCTACAAAGTACAACTCACATGTGCTCTAGGATTATTACAGCATATATGTTATGCTAGAAAGCAATATAAGGGTGACATAGGGGATCATACATGAGAGGCAAGGAAGGAGGGACAAATACAAATTCGGCATCCTGTGCTTGTTCGTGTTATTGCAGCAACTCCAGAAGAGCCCTTGTGGACTATCACACCATATTTTATCGGTGGTAGCTTGATGCAATTCATGAGAACTTTACCATATGAGCAAGGCAGGTTTAGGTACTATGTTGACAAAGTCCTAAAAAGAGGCAAAGAAATGAAGGCAAGGGCGCAAGGAACATTGGAAAATGTATGCACAAGGGAGCAAATAGAGCAAATTAACTACTTTAGCTCAAATGTGCACCACATTATACATGCACTCATTGCCGGATTAGCAAGGTTACATAAGGGTGAATGGATTCATATAGACTTACATCCTGGTAACATTCTGTTAGATTTCACAGCAAATAGTGCATGTAGAGACTAGAAAAGCTTTTAAGTATATGAAGAAGACATATCTAGAGACTGACCAACAATTTACACAAAGGAAGCATAAGAAAGAGCAAGAGCATGCACGAAAGAAGTGGTTTGCACTGAGCTTCAATGTTTTTCTAGGAGAGGTGTGTATAGCCCTCAGTCAAACATATATGCATTAGGATGGATAATTACAGAGATTATATAGTTTTGGGAAGATGCATTTGGGTATTTTGAACAATCTCACCACATGCCTGATAGTGCACTATTAAAGTGTATTAAAAAACATGCCTTTGAAAAGATGATGACTGAGAATTCTATAGAAAGAATAGCATTTATGGATACCTATAGTATCCTATCAACATTTGGATGTAATGCAAGTCTAGCAATGCGGCCCCTTGATGAGATGAATGTTTCTTTGAAGCTAGCAACGTAGAAAATATATTCAGTCTACCTTTGAATGTTGCTTTAGATGTAATGCAAGTCTAGCAATGCGGCCCCTTGATGAGATGAATGTTGCTTTGAAGCTAGCAACATAGAAAATATACTCAATCTACCTTTCAATGTTGCTTTAGATGTAATGCAAGTCTAGCAATGTGGCCCCTTGATGAGATGAATGTTGCTTTGAAGCTAGCAATATCTTGTTGTTGTATTCATGTGGTGGACTTGTATTCATTTTGTATTCATATAGTAGATTTGTATGAAAATAAATTAAAGTATTTCTTCTCTTGGAAGATGTGTTATACTTGATTCGCAATGCACTTGAAGTGCACATAATTTTATAAGGATAAGAATTATTATGCTATTTTTTTAGCATGTGTTTAGAGAAAAGAAATTATGTTCTATTTATGCTCAACTAATAAAGACATAATTTTTTAAACAAGTACTTATCATGGGAAGAAAGAAGAAAGTTCAAGCTCTAGAGAAAAATACAAAAATGACATCTTTCTTAATACGTTCTACATCATTGGGCACTAATATAAACATGTTTACAACATCAAGTACACTAGAGAATTTACTCTCAAGTCCATCATCCATGAATCATTAAGCAATTTATGGGACTCCTGAACATGCTTTGGGCACAATGCATCATGCTAGAAATCAATGTTCTAGATCACTGCTTAATGACGATAGTTTTAATAGGGATTTGAGTTTTCAAGTCTTGGAAGTAGGGAAGACAGGATCACAAAACTGTAATCAAGGGAATGCAATTGGAATTGAAAATTTATCAGCTGGCACATCATTGACAAATAATGAGGTAGTGGATTTAACTGGATTGGAAAGTGGAAAAATGTCAGAAATAGTATCATCAATGTCAACACCAACTAAAGAAGCCATTGAGAATGCATCACAAAATTGCAACTCTTCAAGTAAGCAGAAGAGAAAGAGAGCTTGGGATATTCATAGGAATTTTCAAGAAGATTGGGTAGCCAAATATCCTTGGTTAGATGTAGAACAAGTGTACACTGGGGATGCACCAAAGTGGGCCATTTGTAAAATATGCACATGGGCAAGGAAAAAGGAGGCACGGTTACAATTGAAGATTGATACGATTGAGAAGCATTGTGGGAAGGTACAAGTAATGAAAAGAAAGTGATCAAAAAATGGGACAAGGAAAATAACCGCCACTTAAAAAATGAGATTGAGTACAATAAGTTCTTGCTTGCACAAGAGTCTAGCAGAAATAAAAGTGAAGGATCATTGAAAAAGCGTTGGGAATGTATCGATGATCAGGTTGATAGAGAAAAGATAGCGCAATTCTCAACTATCATGCAAATATTGAAGTAAGGCTACTCACTGATAGACTTCTTGGGTTACCAATCATATCTTTAATTTTTGGATGTTCCTAATTTGGCAAGCATGCATTGGTCAAGGAGTAGCGCAATAGATATGGCTAACCACATGAACCAAGTCATAATTGATGATTTAAAGGAGACTTTAAAACTTGCAGACTTTTTTCTGTGTCATTGGATGAGTACACAGCTGTGGATACTACATCATGGTTGGGAATGCATTTGTATGTGGTAGAAAACAATAAGAGAAGATCATGTTTTTTACATGTACACAAACTTAATTCAGAATCCAATGCTAATTTCTTCTGTCTCAAAGTCCTCACTTCGATCTTTCATCTTCGATCTTCTTCTTTGAATTTGATGACGTTAAAAAGGATTAGGAAACCTTGGGACCTTGGAAAGCTTAGAATGTAGAGAGGGAGTAGAGGGGTTAAATAAAAAAGGAAGGGATGATGTGGATTTTGTAGTAGTTATTCCTTCCCTAGCTCTCTACAATGAACTACAATCATCATCTATGTTGCAAAGAACCCACAATCATCGTCTGTGATACAAAGAACCCGTTATCTGGCTCTATGTTGGGATCTCATTAACCCAATTTCTACGATTATCTTCTTGCTTTTCTTTCAAAGCCTTTGATCCAATCGTGGCCAAAAAATAGAGAGTCTTTGGTGAGGATCATGCAAAGCTAAATGAACCAATCTCACAAAATGCATGCCAGTGCTTGTTTTCTCTTGACGCTCATGGCACCACTACTCTACTTCCTTGCAGTCCTGGCAACTACTTCATGGATTGTGCCTCTGACCATGGTGACCTGTTTATAAGTTCTTCATCCCTTAGATTATGAGACACGTTGGAATTTTGCAGTGGACTGATAACTATGCAAAGTTATGAGTTGCTCCGTGACTTATTGCAAAAGCTAAAGGAAATATTCTACAACATACTTCATGTGTGATCACCGTAGTGCATCTATTTTGCTCACACGCTACTGCTATGCTTAGCCGAAATCAAATCAAAGGGCTTGCATCATCTTGTTATGCGCATAGTTCATCAGTGTGGTAGCATAGTTGTATGCAGGCTGCTATGAAATAGTTGATGAGGACTTCAACGAGAGCTTCTACGATGGCAAACATACCCAGCAGACCAACAAGAATGAAGCTGCTCTGATGCCAATGTTACATGACCACAAAGGAGGGCTCTGCACTATTGTTATCACCCTACCATGGATTCCCTTTCTTGTCACCTGAACTTGCTTTTCCTCAAGTTCCTTCTGGAATCCTCCCTCCTAGCCCAGTGCTTGCCAAATGGTGTTCTCTTGAGTGCCATGTATCCATTTGGACCTTAGAACCTCTTTGCCCATTTAGGCCTTAGTTATGCACTCCATATGGATGCAAGCACTATCAATCCCTCTGGTTTCCCACTTCACCATAACCACACCAGATGATTTTGGGATTATGGCTGATGTAACACATTGTGGTTAACATTCTTTTTCCATTCTTACTTTTTTAAAGTTGTAGGGCAAGGTCTTCTTTCAATCTCATTTTAAATTGATTGGAGAGGAGATCCTAAATAGGTCTTTCCTCTACCAATAGGCCAAGATATTGTTCAAACACTTCATCAATCAAGGGCATGGGCTACTTTGTTTTTGTCAGATTTGTCCTCATTGACATGACATACTATATCAAAGCATTGTTAAGAGTTTTCTAGGTCTCTTCATCCATTGTATTGCACATGCAACAGGTTGGAGGTACGTTTATGATTTTGGGTTTGGAGTTTACGTTTAGGGTTTAGGGTTTAAGATTTAGGGTTTAGGGCTTAGGTTGGGGTGCACATCAATATATTTTGTTTTTTGATTTCAAATGTGAGATTTGTTGGGATTTTTTTAAGTTGCTAATGCTTTTTTTTGGAAATTATTACAGGTATTTATCCTAATAGAGGGTTTAGAGGTGCTCTTATATGAGAAGAATGAAGTCGTAGGCTTTGGACAAATACATAGTCTTGATCCTATGAATGTGTGTCATTTTCAATGTTGTGGTGAGAGAAGATGTGTAGTGATAATCACCAACCTGCTAAGTCCTTTCCACTCCTCTTCCAATTCCAACATTAGATCACAATGTCCTTACCGAGAAATGAATACCTTGACAATGGGAGTGTGAGTCCCATCATGTAGGTCATCATCCATTGCTTCCCATTGTAGCTCCTTCCATCTAAACCTTCTATTATATGTGAAATTCATGCATAGATTTTGCCTTCCAATGAAATATCTGCAAAATTTGGTATTTGTTAATATATACCATCGTAATTATTTTTTTATTAAAACAAGAATTGTAAGACGTGCTCATTGAAATGTCACATCTAAATTGCTCACAACATTGTACCAAATCTTCAGCATGACATGTTTTTGTTGTTGTCCATCAATTGTCAAATAGCTCAGATAGCTAGTCCAATTCTAAGCTCTTGCAAGTGTAAGTAATCTTTGTTTTTCTTAATTGCCTACAACTTGCAAAGAAATCAGCAAAGCATGGAAATGGAAGAAATTGGCACAACCTAGCATTTCTTCCACCATTAGTTGGCTTGAGGCAGTCAATAGAGCGAGCGAAAAAAAGCGAGCAAGCCCAAAAATGCGAGCGAGCCCAAAAAAGCAAGTGAAAATTTGTTAAAGCGGTAGGAAAATCAAGCAAGAAAGGAAAGAATCTAAGTGTCCCATAAAATAATTGCTTAAAGTAAAAGTTATTCAAAAGGGAGTTATGTGTCACCTTTCTTAAAATTGAGTAGTCCAAAGTTAAGGACTATTTTAACGTGACCCCATTTGGGTTTGGCAATTACCCGAGGGGGTCACTCATAAACGTAACATAGCACTTTAGTGCATTGAGGATATTTTTTTAATGCGGGGACTACATGCCATTTATGTGCATGAGGGGATTTATAAAATAACAACTTAACATAATTTATATATGTAGATTTATGAAGGGGTGTCACAATTTTAAGATTGAAAATGTAAACATGTACAGGGTTTAGCCAATTACATGAGAAAATGTAAAAAATGCAAGAACAGGGGATTTTTAACACATGCTTGCTCGCACATGCTTTATGGGTTTATGAAGAGTGACCCCTAAGCACAATTAAAAGGTAGAGGATGTTCAAATTTGGCTCTTTTAAAACCAAAATAGGTAGTGTCTTCTCACTACCTATTCATGGAAACCTTGATTTAAATTTGGTGCAACAAATCAGCCAAAAATTCATAAAATTTGTATTCTAATCCACGCAACTTTTTTAGATGGTGCAAAAATGCTTGATATCATCTAAATCATGTCTTGTCATTTGATTTGATATGTAAATTATGCCCTTTGGATTTGACCAATCAAATGATATAGGGATATCAAAAACTCATCTTTTGGGCCAAAAAAACTAAAATTTGATAGCTTGCACAGATATATGGATGTGAAAATGCCATCTTTTGGCCCAAAATAGGAAGCCTTGTTTTGGGCCAAAAGATGGTATTTTCACGTGCCTGTATCTTTTGATTTACAAGTCCAAATGGGGTCATGTTACATACCAAATCAAATGGCAAGGCATATTTAAATGACTATTCTATCTTTTTGCACCATCTAGTAAAATTTCATGTACCAAAATTTGAATTTGTGGGATTTTCTTTTGCATTGGTTGGATTAGTGGGATGTAAGAGTGAATCAATAGGGAGGGATGTTTCTGTAGTAACAAAGAAACATGGATTTTGTTCCAAGAGCGAATAGAGTTAAAAACATAACTCCCTTTTGAATAATTTTTACTTCAAGCAATTATTTTATGGGACACTTAGGTTCTTTCTTTTCTTGCTTGATTTTCCTACTGCTTTAACAAATTCTCGCTTTTTTTCGCTCGCTCTATCAACTACCTCAGTTGGCTTCATAGCATTTCACATCATTGAACATTCTAATCTACATACTGACCTTCTTCATCGGGCACAATGAACATTCAGTCATAGAAGAAGATCGCATCCTTTTTTAATTCTGATTGTGTGCGACACTTGCAACCTTCATACTGAACACTCTCGATCTCAGCATGGAGGACATGCAACAACCCATTTACACATGCTGCAGGCTCCTAGTCTTTGTAAGTAGATGGATATAAATCTGTAAAACAAATACAAGGAATAAGACAATTGTGCCAAAGTCCCCAAATAAATGCAAATACTCTAAAATGCAAATGAAGTACTATAACACTTTGAAAAACTTACAATTGGGCCTACGATATGGGAGGCCTGCATTTAGATGCATGTATATGTCTACATGGGTAAAGCCATGCCAAATATATACCTGTGTCACTGTGTTATTGCCACGAGAAATTTCAAATGTAAGATCCTTCCCTTCCAATGTTTGGAGATGTCCATTGCATCCTTCTGACCCACTTTATGGAACCCATGATAAGTGGGTTGCATTGTGATCCAAGAATATTTCCTGTAAAGCTGAGGAATCCATTCCCCATGCTCATCCTTAACATTCTTCAATATAACAGATGATAAACTACTTCAATATCTATAATTTTCTACTTCCACCGTTTCTTCCCTTACACCATATTATTAAAATTAGCTCTTTCCACCTCTTTCTACTTCCGTAGACCCTCAAAAATTCTATCTTCTCTTCTCTCTTTCTCTATCCCTCTCTTCCTTTGCATCTCTCTCTCTCTCTCTCTCTCTCTCTCTCTCTCTCTTTCTCTCTTTTTTAACTAAACCTCTCACACAAACAAGCAAAAAATCATTTCAAAATACATAGATTACTACTCTCTCTCTCTCTCTCTCTCTCTCTCTCTCTCTCTCCCTCTCTCTCTCTCTACCCCTCACACAAACAAACAACAAATTATTTTGAAATAATTAGTTTAAGATATGCTCTCTTCCTGCTCTGTTTCTCCCTACCCCTCACACAAATAAACAAAACATTATCAAGATCATTTCTCTCTCTCTTTCTCTCTCTCTCTCTCTCTCTCTCTCTCTCTCTCTCTCTCTCTCTCTCTCTCTGTCCCAAAATTATTTGATTAGTTTAGGATCTATTTTTTATCCTTCCTTCTCAAATACTTCTAAAACATACCAATTTGAAATACAATATCTGTCTCTCTCCCTCACTCATCCCCTCAAACCAAAAAAACATAGCATTTCGAAATACAATCTCTCTCTCTCTCTCTCTCTCTCTCTCTCTCAGTGAAGAAACAAACATAAAAAATAGTCTTATAGTTTTAAATTTCATCTACCTCAATCTCTCCCTCCTCCTTGCCCTTTGTAACAAACATATAGACAAAGTGTGAGACGAAAACATATCTACTTAATATAGAGAAAAATTTCAAGGTAATATAACTTCATTACCTAGAAAGTATGTGTTCCTTCTTCTGGAGTTGACTCTCTATACTGCAAAAAGGTAGAGAAAGAGTAAAAAATGATAGAACACCCATTTTTCTCACTTCTTCCAAGCAGAGTCAGGTCGGAGCTTTGGTTTCTAAGAGAGAGTGGAATAAGTAGAGAAGAAATGGAAGAGAAGGGGGACAAACACGGCTTGGGTAGAAGTTTCTCTAAGAGATTTTTAGAGGTGGAAGAAAAATGTGAGCAAAGAGGAGAGAGAATGATGAATGAAGATAGTTTGAAACTAGCTGCTAGAAGGTGGCAGAAATGGATGTTTGAAATGTTTTGGAAGAGAAATAATAGTGAGCGAATAGTGAGAGAATAGGTTAGGAAGTCAAAGTTTGGGCCAAATTGTTGAACCAAATGGAAAAATTGAGCATAGTTCTAGCTAGGGGATAGTTTTCCATGGGAGGAAAATAAGGGGCCTGACATGGTCAAGGTAGGGCTACCAAAGGCAATTTTGCATTATGAAGCACCAAGACATTTTTTGGGGTATTTTGAAAAAAAAGTGGAATTTCCCCTAGATTTGGGGAGCCTCTATTATAGAGAAGTCCACACGAGCATGAGCGAGAGTTATTATCTGGATGTATGATGCATGTAAGTTTCTTACCTCTTGACGTAATTATGTAATTATTTGTGGCAATATACGCTATAAAATAGATGCATCTTCATTGTTTTAATGATGCTCTTTTACAGTACAAAACGTATAGTGCATTATGATCATATGGACAACATTTTCACGTGGAACGCATCGATTCAAAGAGAGTCACGTATGATTGTGGAGTCATGGCTAACTTCACACAAGATAGCCGAGCAAGTGCTTTGGATACCAATCTTCTCTCCTCAGAGTTGGATTATTGTGGAATCATATGCGAAATCTATGAAATTGATTTCAAACGATTTACTATTTTCATTTTTGATGTAAAATGGTTTAGAACTACTTACAACGGTCCCCATGTAACAGTGAGAACACTCTCTGTAAAATGTCGCTATAGGAAACTGTCTCAGTGTCACTATATAGCGACCATTCACAAGTCTAATAAGTTTCGCTATATAGCAACCATTTACAAGTCTAATAAAGATCGCTATATAGCGATGCTCTTTAAACGTCGCTATATAGCGACGTTTGCCTAAAGTCACTATATAGTGACCCTTAACAAATCTCGCTTTGATTCCCAATGATTAGCACCCCGCACGCGCTAATCGTTGGTCTTTAAGCATCGGAATAGGACCCGTGTGTAGTAGTGACACCTCTGAGTTCCTGACACCACCAAGCTTGAAGAGTTTACATGAGAATTAAAGCCGATCATCAAAATCTGTTTGAGTTATTATCTAATCTTCTCACATTCCTTGGTGGATGCTCTCCATGTGGCACTTCCCTACTCGTTAGGAGACCATAGTGGGTCACACGCACATACCACTATTAGTGCTTGTTTTGTTTTAACTGCTAGTTTTTTTGTGTGAGGCACTAACACCCATGGGGAACTCTTTTCCCTCTTCCTTATGTATTCGACGCCACCTCAAGTGTGGACCCCTTGCTCCATAACTAACCAGAGAGCGGAGAAGATACCAAGACACTGACGACCCAAGCATGTGAGGACTTGCCTCAGGCCCCTAGGCCTTGAGCTCACCACGCTAAAACTCTATAAAGAGCGGGTGCTCGATTCAAGCAAGAGCTTCCATACCCATAAGTTAGGCATTCATGCGCTATTAGAGGTTTCTTGTCATGATAGCCTCATTCATCGACGGGCTTCCCTTGAGCTTCCCTAGTGGCCAGGGGTGGAGATCTCCCTCATGTATTAGATCTGATATGATAATGTTGTATTCATTGTGAGTGATGATGATGCCAGATAATCAGAGGCTCTACCCTTTGAGAGCTCATTGTATTCAGTATCATAGACCCTTTTGTCTTTAGAAACATTTGAACTTAAAACTTTTGAACGTTCTAGAGCCGCCCATGCCTACCCATCATGCATTGAATGCATCTGCTGGATGTGGGGAGGTAATCTTGCCCGTCGATGATTTGTGGGCGGTGCCCATGGTGGGCAAGTCTATAAACTCCCTTAGTTTTGAGATGATAATGTTGTATTCATTCTGAGTGATGATGCCAAATTAGAGGCTCCGCTCTACCCGTTGAGAGCTCATTGTATTCGGTATTATAGACTCTTTTGTCTTTAGAAACTTTTGAACTTTAAACTTTTAAACGTTTTTTCTTCTTAGTTTCCGTTCAAACTCTCTCTTGGTTCCGCCATAGCCACAAAGTTTGTTTGCCACCAAGCTTGAAGAGTTTACGTGAGAGCTTGCTCCGCCATAGCCAGATAACGTTCCACCGTTGACAAAAAATCGCGAGACGATCTCATCAACTGAATTGCACGAAACCATCACCACCTGGAGCCTCCTCAGCGCTGCCGTATCCAATCATGGAGCGAGTGTCGTGGCCTCGGGCATCTCTCATCGCTGTTATCTGTCCTTCGATTGCGATCGGTAGATGATCGTCCTTCGTTTCTTTCATAGATTGCCAGAAATTCCCACGAGATCTGGCAGACAATGGCCCTGATGTGATCGTCCACCTTCCGGCTGCCAATAGCATTTGTGGCATTTCACGTCAACCTTCCATGCTGCGGGTGGGTCTTTTACCTCAGGTCTTGATGCGTGCAGAAAGTGATGCGATTGTCTTCCATCCAGCTGCTGCCATGTAGCTGGATTTCATGTCAACCTCCCATGCTGTGGCTGGCTCTTTCTTTCCTGATCGTGAGTCGTTATTAGAGACTCGAGAGTCCTGCTGCTGCACCTCTACTTAGCACGGCGAATCACCGCCTGGTCATTAGCTACGCGAGTATATTCGTTGCTTCAGGAGTTGAGAGTCATTCTCCTTCAAGCGATACTGCTGAAACGGGGATTACATTCTTTAATAGTTTGATGTGATCGATCAATCGATCAATCGTTTGTAGAGTTCCACACGCAGCATACTTTTATCCTACTTTATCTCGATTCACGTTCGCGTAATTGGTGCTGCTATTTAGATCGCCGAACTTCAAGGACTCCGCGAATCGTGAGTGGCTGAACTACGTCAGGCCTAAGGCAAAGGGAAACCGAGAGGTGCCTTCAATGCATAACTGTCTCCTGTACTTGTGATTCAATTAACAGATGCTTTGTTGGCATGCTGGAGATCAGAGAAGCTGGTAGTATACAGCTCTTTCCGAGAAACACAAGAGAGAGCACGAAGCCTGTTTGAGCGACCAGAACTCCTTTTCGAGGAGAGCAGCCTCATTGGTCCTAAAGATTTCTATTCTCTAGTTGAGTCTTCGTGTTTGATGACTGTTTGCGCAAGCAGCAATGGGAGTCGCGTCGTCCTAACCTCGAATTAGCTTGAGAGCAGCCCACGTGTGAGGCACCTCCCTGCTCATGAATCTGGAAGCTTATTAGCTCTAGAAGCTTTGCTTGGAGAACGCGCAACTTTTCATCACCATGCAAAGGCAGAGTACCTGGCCAGCGAGTCGATCACTTGAGGACCGAATTTCATGGAACAATATAGAGGTTGCTGATCTTACAAGGGAGTTTGCAACTGGGAACGAAGAGGCTCTCGAAGCAGTGGGGAATCTTGTTGGGAGAATAGCTCCGTTGCCTGCAGTTTTACATGACGATGAACTAGTAAACTGGCTTCCGTATCCTTTGGACATTAGTGTTGAAGCCTGCTGCCCTGAATGGCAAAATGATGGCTCCAATCCGACTGTGCAGGAATTGGGAAAGGAATCCGAAGGGGAAGTCCGCCCAATAGTGCAAACAAAAAAATTTGCTACGCCTCACTGTTCTCGGCGACTTGGAAGGACTACTTCTATGAACTTCTCATGTCTCCCTTCGCCACCAGCAGAAGCAAAGGCCAATCTTCAATATAATATATCGAACGGGCATTTTGGCTCTGAGGGACTAATACAACTTGAGAGAGTAGCTGTAGCTGCGGAGGCTTGTGTGTCCACGGATTGCACAACTATATCAAGTCCTACAATAAATCTCCGGGGACCCCGAAAAGCAGCACGTACGTTCTTGGTCGATCCTAATGTTGGTCCGTGGGTGACGCACACTTCAATTCCGAGGAGGATCTCGTCTGTGACAGAAGGAGACACTACAGCTTCTGTTGGTGAATCAGCAGTCTACTGCGAAGGAGAAGTAGACATACCTATAGTTTTCGATCCATGTCTAAATGGTGATGCTGCTCTAAGAATAAGGGAAGTGCGAGACACCCTTGAAACTCCAAGTGAGCCAACACTTAGTTCACCGTCGGGAGGCTCTGGCAATATTGTTGGCAGGGTCGGTAAGGTGGATGATGAGCTTCATGAGAAGAGGAAATCAGCAGAACTCGAGGATGCTGAATATCAGAGCAAGGTATGCTTTCCTACATCGACGGTTATTTGTCCGGCACGGGCAGGCTATAACGAGATGATTTGTCTTTATGCATCATAGTTTTAGAAATCCTCAAACATTCTGTCATGAGTTTCCTCTGCAGGATCTAGAGAATGGTTTCTGTGATGCGAAGAAGCCACCATCAGCCTCTACGAAAAGACGTAGAGCAGCTGAAACCCATAATCAGTCAGAAAGGGTGATGTTCTTTGTCCATTACATGTGGAGTTGTTTGAAATAGCCATTGAAGAGTGGTTGCAAATGCTCGTCTAACGAGGACAGTGATGAAGGTTTGAATATAGATCACGTAGCTATGGTGGTCTGTTCTTGTATGCATAATGGGTCTTTATACATTAGTGATTTCTCTTTGACAGAGACGACGTGACAAGATAAATGAGAAGCTGAAGTCCCTTCAAGAGCTCATACCCCATGCTAGCAAGGTATGATGCCTTGGTTGCAACTGGCATTTTTGATCGTCCAAAGCTTCAGTATTGTGTAATCATCGGAAGCTAGCTTTGCAAGGAGTGGGATTTGATTACTTCTTGGGGTATGCAGACTGATAAAGCTTCACTACTGGAGGAGGCCATCGATTATTTGAAAACACTTCGGTCACAGCTTCAGGTAAGGCCTCTGTAAAGCTGGAATTCTTGCTTTCTAACAATTTCGAATTGACTATCACTGTCATCACCCTTAAACCTGTGGAATGAAATTCAATCACGCAGACTGGAATTTTGTTTAAAGTTTCAGATCTGTTGCTGCATTTGCTCAGGTAATGTCTTACAGGAGCAGAATGTGTCTTTCTCGAATGTCGCTTTCTGATTGGTTGAAACATCAGCAAATGCCTCGAAATGCTGGCCTTCCTCAAATAGGTATGCAATGGGGTTTGGGGTGGGAATTTGGGACGACTGTGGGAAACGGCCTTGTGGGTATGGGAGCAACATCTACAGATAAACGCATTTTGGCTGTGCATTGACTTTCTGAATCGATGATGCATGACTCTCCTGCACCATTGTTCTCAGTATCAACAATTCCAACATCTCGAAGTACTGCAATAGTGATGCCTCAAACTTCTGCTCCACGACAATCGGTTGACACTACAAATCAATTTCCTGTTAATGTTCCTGTGACTGCGACATCTCCTTTGGACTCCAGAGGTCACCTCTATAATTATGAGGCCTCTCTGGATCACAGAACAGGTCTTCTTTGTCAGCCAAAGCATCTCCCATCCCAGGTAAATTGTTATGATCTTCAGGCATTTGGTTTGTAACGAACTCTGAACATCATTGACCTGGTGACGCCCATGATTATTGTTTGCTTTAGCACTAGGTCCACATCGGCAAGTATCCTTCCAGATGGGCTACAGGGTAAAGGCAAAATTTGTTTGGTGTGTAAGCATTGATGATCGATTGCCATAAGTTGCCCCTTCCATCCATTCCACATTACCTTATGTCCTGTCCATCTGCCTAAAGGGGTCTTCTGTGCCTACAGTGAAAATTTCGCACGCACAAGCTGGGAATGTCCACATATCTACCATTTCGGGAATGGAATCTCGTAGAATCACAGTTGACAATTCCCGCTGCTGATATATCCACATGGGTGTTTGATTTGCCTAGGCCACTGAGGGGTACGAAGTATTTCTGACGCTACCTGTTGTGGACTTAAGGTGATAGCTGTGAGTAAACGTTTGCCTCCTGCGCTATGCCATTCATGCAATTTGCCTTGTATACCGTGCTTGATTGCAACCTTGTTCTGCCTCAGTCGGTATGCCCCGTTTTGCTGCTGGTCTTGAGGGAGGCGTATAGATCATGGATCTTCAAGTGATTTTCTGACAAGTGTATGGTTGTGTGAACTAGTGTGAACTACCCTTTTTGACCTGAGCAATGAGATGAAATTTTACTTCTTTGTGTGACATATATGTCTTGAATCAGCTGGACTTGGATCTGTCTTGAAAATTGAATTTTTGCTAATTAGAATGGTTGTGTGAACTACCCTTTTTTACCTCAGCAATGAGATGAAAAGTTTTACGGTTTTTTGTGATACATCTGTCTTAATCAGCTGGACTTGATTTGTCTTGAATTTGATTTTTTGACAATGAGAATGGCTGTGTGAACTAAAAATTCCCCCCTCGATCAATCAGATGAAAAGCTTGATGTTGCTTTGCGACGTATTGTCTTAATTTTGCAGCCACGGAACATGAACGCGTATGATACAGTCATGGCACGGAACATGAATGCATATGATACAATCATCCTGCAACAGCACTAGCGTCTGCAGAAGCAGAACTTGTGTACAGACCTACACCTTCGATGAAGTAAGTTTTGAGGTCTTGTAGTCTACTTTGTCTTCTGATCTGATAATATATTACATCCTTTCCTATCTACTTCTTGTACACTTGTCGAGCTGTGGTTGAACTTCAGGTGCAGCAAAGGTCATATGTCTAATCTGCTGTGGTCAACAATTCACATGTAGCTGTGTGACTTCGTCTGGTCATCATTTCACGAGTAGCTGCGTTCACTGTTCATTTCACTCTCAGATATACACATGCGATTCTAAGGGTATATTTTTTCAATTTAAAACAAAAATAAAAAATAAAAAATTCTAAGGGTATATCACATTATCACATAATGATATAAAACTCTTGGCCAAACTAATGGCCTTTTCTCACCTACACTTAGGTTATATTAGTGAACTTAACATAACTAGTTCCATTAAGTTAAAGATAGCCTTAATAAGGGAATACATTGGTATGTACCATGTTATGTACTACATGGTCTTAACTAAAACTCTTGAGGCTTTTTTCATACAAAATGGTTTATTTCATCAACCCCAACTCTATTATTTAAAGCTAAGGTCATAATGGGTTCTTATTTTCAAGATTTTTCAAATGAGTACCCAAGTTGTATAGACCATGAAAATTTATTAACAAGAATCTTACTCAAAGTGGCATTCTCAATGCTCACCCTCAACCATTGAATATCTACATTCCAAGTTAAAGCTTTCTCTTTATAGAAATCGTTAAAAACTTTTTTAGTGGGGTTAAATTTAGAAGCATTTTTAACTAAGATTGGCTACCTAACATAGTTTTTATTTTGGATGAATGACTCTCTACATTGATCATCCTTGACATACTTCAATTAGTGAGGGGTCATGTCCCCCTTACTTTTAGACTAAACATCCTTTCATTGAATGGGCCTACAATCAAGTGTACAAAATGGCTCCTCATCAATGAATGGAACAAAAGTATGGAAAATTAGTCAATGAAGTATCTCACCTTAAACACAATTGTGCTAAAAATTGTATCAAGCTATCATACCAAAGAGTTGAGTCTCATATGTCCCCTTTTTACAGTTCTCTGGCCATCCTTTCAAGATTGATATGATAGTTCTTTTAGCAACAATGCCTTATCTAACTTTTCAAATGTTCTAACAATGCCTTAGCTATCTTTCCAAATATATTTTCTAACCAATTTGGTCTAATGTATGTAGTGCATACACTTCATGGTTCAACAAATCAACCAAATATCATTCTAACAATTTGATGCAAAGGGTGTGGACAATAGAGCTCATTTAAAAGACAACTTATTGATTTATGGCACTCTATGCGTACAGTAAGTCACGTCCATGTTTCTTCTCAAAGTGCATAAAGAATGGGCATTCTTCAACATTTGTTTTAATAATCTATGTCATAAAAATGGAAACCAAAATATGCCAATTTTTCTATTCCATTCAAAGAAAAGAGAGAGAAGAATGTATGAACATATAAAATGAAATTGACGTTTGATATTTATGTGAATTTTTTGCAACAGGTGGTTGTTTCCATGGGAAGCATAAAGGTTTTAATATTCTTCAATTATGTTCATCTTGGAAAATTTATACAATTCTTTCTCAAAAAACTTACGGTCTTCCACTCCTAGCGGGTACCATTTGTTTTTTTGTTTTTTTTTCCCCCGCTTGTATTATAGAGGGGGGGTTAGACCCCTTCCCACTATAGACATGTCAATCAACCACTTTCTCAAAAGCAGCCCCTATGCAAACACTCAAATCTGGGAGTGGGTTCTTTATTGCATATATCCATAGCCAATAAAATATATCCCACGTACAAAGTGGATAAAGGAGGAGAAATCCATATCATGGCTTCAAGGAGAGAGGCCCATATCCTTGGATCCAAGGATTGGGATCTCCCATGCGGGTGGCTAGGTAGGGGATTGGGACCATATAAGCATCCCATATAATGGCTTTAAGGACCATATACCTAGGTCTAGTGCCTAGGTGGTGAGATTAGGATGCCTAGGTGGTGAGATTAGGACCGCTCCTCTTGAATCCTCTTCCCCCAATTGATGATATCATTGATGGGTAGACTTGAGGGCAGGCAATTATCAATCTAGGGTGATTTTTCCTCATCTATCATCCCCCTGCTTGGCCCCGTCTAATTATGATAAAGGAAACCCAATTCCATTTACCCCTCCCAATTCCCATCTGTCAATAAGGACATCAACCAATAGAGAGTTAGGGCAAATGATTCTTTAGTTCTAAAAAGAACAACAACTTTCCCAAACTCTCTTCAACCAATGAGATCACTAATACAAATTTCCTCATTGATGAGATCATTAAGGCAACTCTCCTCATAAAAAAAGAGTATGTATTAAAGGACATGAAAGGGAGGATTTATTTTCAAGGTGACCTTAAGGGAACCCCTTTAATGTCCAGGCTCCCAAATTTAAAACACCTAAGTGTTTATGGGGAGAATATCCCCCCCCCTCGGGACCCTCTTTCCCATCCCTTCCTCTCTTTTGTTGCCAGTTTGCCTTTCTGAGAAGGACACACCTAAATGAGAACATTAGACATGGGTTAACGGGCCTCCAGCATCGCTGAACGGAATTTGGCAAACTTTGTCTTCAAGTTGTAGTACACGTTCCAAACTTGAACATGAGAGTACAAAATTATGGAATAAGGATTTGGAATGATACTTTTACAAGTGCTATGTTGCATGTGAAGCATGCATCCTGAAGACTATAGCATATAACAATTTATTCAAAAACATCAAAATTTTGTTCGACTATACATACATGCAACCAAGTTATCATTCAAGAGTACACTATGTGAGCATCTCCTCAACCCAAGGACACACCTAAATGAGAACATTAGACATGGGTTAATGGGCCTCCAATGTTGTGCTAAAGTGATGCATACCCATTTGAGGACATGCTCCATAACTTTTTTTTAATTTGTTGAAAACCAAAACGGATTGAAAATTTGGAATCCAAACTTGGGACTACTGCATGGTGGTCTTAAAACATTGATAGTTGTTGATATTGGTATCTAGATTCACCCTAAAATAATAGAAGTTAAAAAGGTGCAATTTGTGCATGTATCCAACACTATTTACAATTTTGAATTGTTTCTTTTTCCATGCACTTGCTTGCTATTTGGTCATAAGCATGCCAAAGGTCATTGCATTTTATAATACACAACATTAAACGTGATAGTGTGCCCTTTGACCTATTTGTGTTTTGAAGCATTTTAGGCCACATTGGACTCGTTTGGGATATCCAACCTGTTGACGTTTATCGTCGGAGGGAAAAAAACTGGTGGCTGAAATTTTGCTACTCTCGCGATTTTAAATTTTAACACCTCCCGCCCATCAAATCTTGGAAGATTAAGTACCTGCAACATGCCTCGCCCTGCAAATGCTCTACAACCCACACACACTTCGACGTGACCTTGCGCAGACTTTGATTTACCGCCATTGTCTTCTTTCGGGTAAGTTGTCTTCTATTCTTTGCTTGCCTCACCAGCTAGGTTCTTTGGGTCTATTTGGGACATCATGGCCATGGCGTCAATGGCAACACACAGCTCGCCATGGCTTGTAAGAGAAGCAAGCAGAGGCTACGAGACATGAAAGCTAAAAAGCCAAGTCAAGGCACAAGGAACAAAGTGCGGGTCAAAGAAAGCGCTAGCACGGTATCGAAACAAAAACGGAAGATACTTTTGCAACTTCTGCGAAGGGAGAAACAATGAGAAGAAAGAAGACTCCTTGCAGAGCAGCATTTAGAAGTGGTTTTGCATATGCACGCATTCGATCATTGCCATTGGAGTGAAGAACACAAGCTGTGGTGTCACGATTGGTGGGAGCATTCAGGCAGCAACATCAAGCTATTTAGATGATTACCAGTCTCGAGTCTTCACAAGCTTTAGCGTGCACCCTAAGTTCATAGAGTCTAACTTGAGAAATGGCCTACAGAAAGTGAAAGGGGTATATATCTTAAATCAACTACCTGCAAAGAGGACGACATTAGCTATGTTGGTGTCCCCTAAAACAAAGGAGAAACGGCTTGGGCGCACAATGTCGAAGATGTTGTCAATCAAAAGGACCAATGTGGCTCTAGCGCGGTTGAACATAGAGCAAAAGCAATGCATGATCATCCCAATCCGAGAAGTTCGTGGGCTTCAACAGAATGCAACAAAAGAAGAGACAACCTAAGTGCGGAAGTCATTGCTACAGTGATGATGTTTTTGCATGAAAATATGAAAGTTTCTCCAAATATAAAGGACATCTGTAAAAAGCGGAAGGTGGAAGGGACCTTTTGCTTCAAGCTAGAGATGGCTTATTGCTTGGATCCAGTAAAGGACTAGCTCTTCTTTTAGTGGCTTGTTTGAAAGGAGTCATCGATTTTGATGTGATGGACCAGTGTCCCTTACAAATTGGTATCATCTTCTAGGTCCTCAAGGTTGCGGCACTACAAAGGGGCTTCTCAAAGGGATGCTCCTCTTGGGGGTATAGTTATTTCAACACCAAGCCTTGAATTTGGGCTAGCCTATAACCCTACTCCTCTTGGAGGTGTAGTGATTTCAACACCAAGCCTAGCCTATAAGCCTGCTCATCCCATTGCACTTGGTATTCCTCGACTTGGGCTCTTCGTGTGTCTTGCTCTTTCACGGGGGCCATGATATCTAATGGCTCTAGCCACTTGGTTGCTTCTACCTTCGAGTGTGTGGACCCCTTTACTTTGTGCTTTACATTTGGTCCGATAGTGTGACCTCTACTTCTAACTCAGGTGTTGGGACTCCATTTCTACTTGGAGTTCTTATAGTAAATCACCATTTTGGGTTGGTGAGTTTATTGCTACAAATGTGGCACCTTTGATTTGCATGTCTTGCCTCTTCAGAGGCCCACAATATTCTCTCCCTGTGATTCTCACACTCACTCCACAGTTCCACCTGTGCTTTGAGTGCATTAGTCTATCAGTCCAAATAGTAGTGAGTAGGAGAGAGAGAGTGTGAGTTAAGCTATCTCTCTATTACAACGTATCATGATTGTGACTGCAAGAACATCATATTGCAAAAATTTACCAAAGGCTAATTGGCAAGATGCGGAGCTATTTTGACTACAATTTGCTTTGTTACAATGCCATTTATATCCTAGATATAACTATATGAGTCTAGGAACATACCCAAACTCATCCTCTAAAAATACAACACACGTTTCAATCTCATGGCACTCACTCACCAGGTTGAAAGCCATGAATTCCACCTCTTGCCCAAGAAACTTTCGAAGGACCTTCTCTATCACATTACAACAACTGAATGTGGAAAATAACCATGTGCTTGACACGTACACTATGATGGAGGCTAAAACGTGTTGTACAATTGCCCTTGCATTCTAACCCAAGGGTATCTCTCCCTCCATCTTGCTAAGTTACTCTCTTTCACCAATGTGTCTACACCAATGGCGATCCTATGTGCCTAATTGCATGCCCTTAGTCCACATCCATGTTACCCCTTAGTATGCTCTCCCATCACTCTTGCATAAGTTGCAGAGCGAACCTGAGGTATCACAGTGGTCAAATTTCCCCCCTAAGGTGCTTGCTTGAGGATAATAGAAGACCCTAAGTTTCCCCCTGCCCCGAGCCTGCCTCAACATTGCCAAGATGGGCTTCAAGACCAAAGAACAAAGGAAAGGGCCAGCGAGTACTGTCTCACAAATCTTTTCAAATGAAACAATGCGTCAATGAATGTCCGCAAGAATCTTGAGCCTCATTAGTAGTGACATCGCAGCAGCTTTGAGTGTCGACATCACCCACATGCTTAGAGGTGAGAAACAATAATGAGAAACAGGGCATGATGCACTTTAAACCAAATGTCAGGTTTCCCATAATTTAGAGCAAGTATGTCATTACATTGGAGACGATGGAGTTTTGGGCATGATGTTTTCCAGGCACAAAAGGGCACAGGCCATCACGAAAGGATACACAGCACAAGATGGGTTCCAACCCCAAAGGGCCCAGGGACAGGTACCAAAATGGCTGCGGGAGCTTGTCACAGTCTGCAAGGACCTCATATTCATCACCTTCTTTTAGGGCTGAGAGGCTCAGTCCACTTGTATTTAGTAGAAGAATTAAGTTTTATTATGTAACACGCTAGAAGGTAGAAAAGAGGCCTAAAAGGATATGGTGTGATCTCAGTTAGATGAAGTCTAAGAATTTGGGGATGGGATAACGATCTAACACTTGGATCATTGTTTTGTCAAGTGCCCTTGTTCTTTGTGGTCTCATATTGGTGTATGCTCACCTGTATATTGATACCCTGCAGGTCCTGCAGCTAGTCGACCAGAGTTTCCCACAAACCTGCAGATGACTAATATTGTTGGACGTATGCCCTAAACCCTTACTCCGCTCTCACAACCCGCATTGCAACCTGACCTCTATTTACTTGCAATCTTACCCTTACATCAACACTCTATGGAAACCCTCTGCCCTTGGACTTTCACTTCCCCACTCTGTACCCCGCAATAATGTACAACTCTTCTTACCCTATCAGTTTATCTAATTCTCTCTGAACCATACAGCACCTTGACCTCCTTGTTACCCTGGTCATCTCTAAACCCTCACCCCCTAACATCAAGGCAGAGGCATAGCCTCCTTGTCACTACTCTGTCCCTCTCAACCTCATGCTTTACACCTTGAACCCTACTTTGTCCCCTATATCTGCTCTGAACCCTAGACGAGCCTAGCCAAGCCTCCAGGCTGACATGCACGTACCCACCTGAGTCATGACAACAAAGCAACCCAACTCCTTCCCCCTTCCCTATCATCTTGAGTATTGCCCCCAGCCTACAATGGCAACCCTCACAACTATCTCAATGAAACAAATAGGGCAAAAGGGTGAACAATGAACAGCAACCCATTTGTCCGTGACAGTTTCGCAAGAGAGTGAAAATGAGGGCAGGGATAGTAAGAGACAAATTAAAATAAGCACAAAGTAAGAAATTTGAGCATCTAGCTACTCATTAATAAAGCCAAGTACTGTAACTTTTCTGGAAATTTCTTGTTGGATTCCATTGCTGCAGTGTTTTTGAACAGAAATACCTCGAGTTTAAGTGGCATGGATATTCCCAAATCTCATTTCACTAAAATGGCAGAGACTTGTCTGGGATCCCAGTACCCATAGATCTTGGGTACTACTAGTCCTCCCCACAGAACCATGTGCATCTTGTGCTGCCTTTGGGCTCAAACCAGCAGAAGGCTCTTCAGTAGTTTGTCCATTTTGCTCAGCAACACTAATGAAAGGCCCATACAGTACAGGCATACCGAGTTGTGGCTGCTAATACACACGTTTACCAGCAAACGATAGCTATTTGGTGTGCCAGTAGTTTAGTTTGTCAAAACTGACCCAAATTCCCACTCCTAGGGGCAGATAAGATGTGTGAAAAGTTCCCTGTGCTGCAACCATTTGATTCCAAGCTAATTAGTCCAAGTAGGCATCATGTTCCTGGAAAGCCATATTACACCCAACAGTTGGAAGCCTGGAATGCTTTGCCAAGATGGCACAATAGTGTTCGGAGTGAAGCATTCCAATTTGGGGGATGAAAGGGGATTCTCACTCTTTGGACAAATCTGTTCTATATCTGGTAGACAAGGCAGAACAATGTATTCAACAAAACCCAGACCTCTGTGGTATGGTAAGGGGTTATGGAACTGGCACTGAGATCTCTCAAGGTTAGATTAAGTTTACTGACTCCATACTTCATTGTCTCGCAGTCCTCAACAATGATTGGGCCCAGCATCTACCGTACTATCTGATGATAGTAGTACATGTTTCTAAGTCTCTAGAGAGTCTGCACGTCTAACTCTTAAAAAGGTTAAACTTAGCCTTCACACAGCGCTCTCTATTCTATCACTCCTTTAATAATTATCTTTCAGCTTTTTTCTCATCTCTCTTTCATTCACATTCCCACCACCTCTTCCATTCAGTTTTCCACTTCCTCTCTTGTGATTCAGATCAAAGCTAGATGAGTCAAAGCTTGATTAGCAACTTGTTATCCCTGAGAGCATTGTCAAAAAACTGTTACTGCAGTCCAGGGCTCCGCTTGAACACTGCTTCACATGTTGGTTTTGGGTCAGTACTTTTATTCCTTGGAACGCCGCCTAAAGGGCATCGTCTGGCATTGAAGATGCCTGCATAATGCCGTGACTGCAAGCATACCACTGTATTAGAGAGCGTTGTATGCTCTGTGAGCCCGCCCCCTGGTAAAAAAGAAAGAGCACATCATTCCTTCAACATACGAGTGCTCATGAGTCATGAATGGAGTTCTCTAAATTAGCATTTGATTGTCTAAAACTGAGCTCAGGTCTTATCCGGAGCAAAACTGTAAAATTCAGAGAGGACTCAGGACTTCGCGGCAGTCATCCGTAATTAGACATCTTGCGATCGGGCTACGATCGCAAAAGCGCTTTGTTCACTGTCCGTTCAATAAACGACTCCACAAGTAGATTGTAGTTCTTTTCTTTGTAAGCAATAGTCTTTATGGTATAAATCGGAGCTTTCGCATGAACACGTGCACCTTCGTTGAAAATTGTAAGAAATTAGGGCCTATGCAAACGAGAAATTCGACACACTATCTTATCAAAATGTAAGGGTTTTCTGAAGTCGAACACGTTTCGCAGGTTCATTAGGAAGACATGGAGGGAGGGTAGGCTCCAAGGAGATGACCCATGCATGAGGTGGGACCTTGTAGTAAGAGTTGTAGTACTAGTGGCTAGGAACTAGGATAAGCAAGAGAAGTTAGCCAAATGGAAGATTGAGGATCTCATAAAGACAAGGTAGAGTTTGAGGAGTTCCCTTGAGGAAAATCCGATGGATGCTCAGCTTGCAACCCTGCTGGTAGAACTAGAGCAAGAGCTAAATGCTAGAGAATTGGAAGTGGCGAGTAGAGCAAGGACTATCAACAGGCAGACTTGGTTGCAGCTAGGGGATTGCCCCTCCAAATTTTCTTTTAGGCAGTAAAGAGGAAGCATCAAAGGAAATAAATTGATAGGGTGATGGGTCTGGATGGCAGAATTGAATGTGAATTCTAACATATTGCCAAGGTATTCCTGATGCATTTGAAAGGATTGTTGTGGCAGCCTGTAAGCCAGGATGATAAATGGCAGTTAGTAGTTGTAGAGCTGCTTGGAGGTATTCAATCATGTATTATAGATGCACATAGAGGGCTTGATACCAAATGTAACAAGGGCAACTACTAGACTACTGAACTGTCACTTAAACTAGTAAAAAGAACAGAAAAGATAGAGGGGGAGGGTTAGAGACACTCCCGACATGGACTTGCAACTCCATGGGATGGCTAGCCATTGCTAGGGGATCCTTCTTGGGATTGAGTCAATCACCAAAGGGAGTAGACTCCAATTTATATTATGATCAAAAGGTACTTGGAAGTACAGCTGAAGCCCCTTTTTATATTATGGGAAAGTGGACCAGCAACACTAAATGCTTATGGGATAACTCCCAAGGGCTGCCACATGGCATTACATTAATTGAAGTAGCATTTACAAAAGGAAATAGTAGTTTTCTACTAAAATAGAGCTAACTACTAAGCTGGAAGTAACTAATGTTACAATCCCCTCCTGCTTATAGAAATTTTGCCCTTAAATAGTACAACTGAAATGGAAAAAAGGGTAGGAATATTCCAACCTGGTATGAGCAAGTAGGCATAGACTCAATCCATGAGATGTGGATGCTCCTGCAAAATGCTCTATGGCTACCATGTAGCCTCCTCCTCAAGCAGGTCTTTCCATTTGATGAGATACTCCACCATGGCTTTATTTCTGAGTACCTTGTCTCTATAACCCAAGATCTTTTCTGGAATATATTCAATTTGACCTGATTCATCCATGGGAGGCAAATCTGTTGCAACTAATCTGTTGCAACTGGAATGGATGGGCCCACATACCTCTTGAGTAGAGAAACATGAAATTCATTATGAATCATGGTTGTGGCTGGTAAGCTGAGTTTATAGGCTAAGTCTCCCACCTTCTTAAGGATCTGAAATGGGCCATAGAACCTATGAGCTAACTTAGTGTTAGTATTGCCCCTTAAGGAAACATACCTATGAGGGTGCAGCCTAAACCCAAGCTCCCTCCTCAAATTCCACATGCCTCCTTTTCTTATCTACATTTTCCTTCATCCTAGCTTGTGCTTTGAGGAGGTTCTATAGTCAATGCACATTCTAAAAGTCCCATCTTTCTTCTTAACCAATAGAACAGGAGAAGCAAATGGGGATTGACTATGGGTAATAAAGCCCTCATCCATTAATTCCTAAATTTGTTTAGCCACTTCATCTTTTTCTGCCCTTGACAGCCTGTAGGGAGCTTTCTTAATAGGTTCAAACCCTTCCTCAAAATAAATGGCAAGGTCCACCTCCCTTTTTGGTGGTAGATCAGGTGGGGGTTCCCTAAATATGTCCTTATATTGCTGTAGCAAATCCAGCATGTCAACATCTTGAACTTTGAAGTCCTTGCTCTCTCTCCCTATATATATATATATATATATATATATATATATATATATATATATATTTATATTTATATATAAAAGCAAAGAGATTCTCTAAGAAATATAACATGAAATTGCTGCTCATTTTGTAGAGAGTTTTGATTTCTGGTGTAATGTAACAAAGGACTACAAGCAATTATAATGATGTTTTCAGCCTTCCTTGAAAATTTCCATCACAAGGCATCTCCCAGAGAGTGCATTAAGCAATTGAAAATTATTATAGACCATACCTATAGTCCTGTGCGTTCATTACATCAGTTTAAGGCTAATTGTCTTTGGGCTTAGATTTGAATTCCCTAATCAATGTTTGTCCTTCATGGTAGACTTCCCATTTTCTTGTTTTCCTGGCTTCTTTTACTTTCTCTTGGCCATTGAGGTTGTGGACAGACATCTAGACACAGAGGGTGTGCCTAGATTGGGGCAGAGGGTGAAGGATAGGTGTTGAAGAGTGTAAAATCTCAAAATTTTCTCTCTTGTTGTGGCTTAACATTTGATCTCCAGGATGATCAATCACAAAGGGTAGGTGTTGAAAAGTCTAAAATCTAATCCAAACTTCAAACACTTCCTTCAATAGTGCAAAAGGTGATTCCCTTGTAATTGTGTCAAGATATCTCCATTGCCTCATATATTGGACAATGAATCCATGTCAACCACAAGTTTGCAATGGGATCCTTGAATCCTTGGACTTTGGGGTGGGACTTTGGGTATTTGGGGATCAAACTCCCTGAGTTTGAGCTATACTCCTTCTGTGTGCACATTGCTTAAAATCACTGATCTTGGTGTATTTGGGTATCAAACTCCCTTAAGCTTGTCCATTGAAGTAGATCATTTGGCTTGGTCACCTTTACTCCACTGATTACCCTGCATTTGGCGGCTATACTCTATGGATGTTAACATGCCCCCTTTCCTATTGTTTGCTGATTTGTCAGGTCAGCCATGCTAGAGGCGGCTGGTAGTGAGGACTAATTGCAGAGGATGGCATAGCGATCCACCTGCCTTGACATGAGGCGAGCAAGGTACGAGCGATACTTCCAAAAATGTGTGGCATGCATATCCTCGTAAGTGCGAAGGTGATGCCCGTGGAGATTGCAGACGCGGAGGTAGAGGCGGAGGTCCTAGAACTGAGTTGGACCGATGTCAGGGTTGAAGACAATCTGGTTGGAACACTTATTTCATTAATTTTGGACTCATATGTCTACATTTGGACTATTCCTAAAACTCCTTCCCAAATGAAAAGTTTACTTTATGAAAATGTTGTTCGAGAATAAAAAGTTTACTTTTTGGTAGTGTCATTTCCACGTAATAAATTTTAGAATATCTCTCTATAATGTTGCACTTAATAAAAATTTAAATTAATAATTTAATAAAAAATAATAGTTTAATTACTCTTAAATTAATAAAAGCAATTTAAATGTATGAAAAAATTATATGTATGCATGTATGGATGCATGCATACATACATGCATGTATGTATGTATGTATGGCCCATGCATGACATTAATGTATCATAAGAGTCCTCTAAAATCTTCAAGATATCATAACGATATTAACAAACACCTTTTGAGAGTTTAAAAACTCTAAAATCTAGTAGATATGGAGTCACACACAACGCTGCACATGCATGCATGGAACGTGCATGTCCTTGGTTCATCGATCAAAGGCCATTGATACATATGGTAGGACCAATGCACTACACTGTCCACATGGCATGGGCATGCCCGTAAGACTTTTAGATTTATATTTATATAGTTAAGGTCCATGTATGAGATTAATTTACCATTTGAGTCTTCTAAAATCTCCAAGACTTAGTAACGGTGTTAATAAACACCTTTTAGAGTTTAGAGTTTTGGAACTCAAATCACCAAGACTTAATAATGGTGTCAATAAACACCTTTCAAAGTTTTTGTAGAAATCCTAGTATAATTTTTTAATTTAAAGAATCTTCATTTAAAAGTTTAACTTTTTCTTAGAGTCTAAAAGTGTTAATAGACATCTTTTAGAGTTTCGAAACTCTAAATCTCCAAGAGTTAATAACGGTGCCAATAAACACCATTCAGAGTTA